>NC_073693.1:259821109-260046596 GCF_029784155.1 Uranotaenia lowii
TTATCATGACATTTATACCTAACGATAATTTCAATAAAGAGTTTATAGAGTGACAATTTTCCAATAACCAGATATACGAATAACGAAAATTATCTGGTCATACCAATTTTTTCGTTTTAAATATTTAAGATTCGCAGATTGTTTTATAAAAATCGTTTTAACGAGTATCGAAATAAGTAAATTGAAAAAATAGTTCAAAGTTTTCACTATTCTTCTCTTATTTCATGAATTTTAGATTTAATAACTTTGATTTTGAAATTACTGAAATTCAAGTGTAGAAGAAGGAGCAAATATTGAAGACTCATTTGCAATTGCATCCCTCTACACCACCATTCTGTTTCCCGAAATGAACGTTTTTTCACCAGACATTTTCGTTCCTTTGTATTGAATGAATCTATAATTTTTAAAAAATAAGTATTAATTCATTTCTGAATGCCAAATTTTTAATAAGATTTGATTGATTTCAGAAATTCAGGTTCCTTATTATCAAAATCGAAATTTTATTTGTGTTTTCATATTTCGGGATATCTGGATATTAGGATTCTTGGTTATCGGTTCTAATCATCAATTCAAATTGAAATAAAATGCAGTGTTTGAAATCGTCGTTAAAATTGAGTTTGTCATTTCCTTTAAAATTTGATTCATGTTTTTCGAAACTCATAAGCATTTTTTACTTTTTGTTGATTTTTTTCGAATATTAAGAAAACGTTGAAATAATATGCAAAATTCAAACATAACAAAGCTTCAAAATGGCGATATAAGTTCTTAATCCAAAATATTATTTTTATTAGGATTTGCAAGTCGGATTAGAAATTCATAATTGGAATGGAAATTAAACATTAAAACCCGAAACATCTCAATTCTAATTATGGATTCATGATTGAGGGCTCTGAATCTGATTTCAGTTTTTGGCACATATTTTTAAACTCAGAAGCCGTTTTTTGTGTACCTGTATTTTAAAAAACGTATTGAAACTCCACAACAGATTGAAGATTCAAATTTTGAATTCAGAATCAGATCGTAAATGAGTTTCGCAATCAAATAAAATAATCAAAATCATTTTTTCTGTAAGAAATTTCAATCGCAATAGATCGCAGACTTCGATTTTAAAATTTAATCGAAATCATTTCGTTTGCACAATTCAGATGAAATTGTCAAACTGAAGTAGAGTTTGAGTTCATTTAGCAAGTTTTGTCTTATGAAAAACTTATTGAAAACAACCATTCACAGAATTGATTTTCAATTAAAAGTAATTGATGATAAAGAAACATATGTTCTGGCGTATTGTTCAACATTAGGAGTGAGTGGGGTAACTTGGACCACTCTACATATCTCAGCGGTGTATTGAGATAAAAATCTCAATCTAACTGTCATCGTCGTTGCTTTGAGCAAACATATATTTCTATATGTTGTTAACATTTGTACGCACCATATGCTTCTTTTTTTAACCAGTTCAAAAAAATATACTTACATACATTATTAAACAAGCACCCGCAAATTTCATAAGTGAGAAATTTGAAATTCATAACAAATATAAACTCATATGTTTATGATCTTAAAGTTGTCATGCTCTTTCACATAGAAAATGATTTTTCCATAATTTATCAATAAGTCACTCAAACGCAACTAATTTGCAAATCATAGTATGTGGGGTTTCTTTGGTCACCTTTGTTTTTGTGTTTTTATACACGTTCATAACTTAAAATGTATTTATTCTATCTGGAAGGTTTTCTCATGACAAAAGAAGAGTTAAAAAAAAAATTTGTCAATTTTATTCAAGTCGATAGAGACGAACATAAATCCTTAAAAGGAATTTTTCCAGAACGTTCGCGAGCCAGCACTCATTTTTATTTCCTCGCCTGAAATAACTTTCAAATAAGAATATGAATAATGATATTATCTTATTGAAAATTGGATTTTGTGCAATGTTTTGCAGTCGCAGTTATCCCCATCATTTTTCAAAATCCAAAAAAAAAACTTTTTTTCGAACAGTCAGAATTCGTGAAAAAAAATATACTTAGATAATAAAAAAAATTACCCTAAGATACAATAGAAATGTAGAAAACCATAACATTCATCTTTAAAATTCCATCTTTCGAAATTAAAAAGAAAAGGATCAATTATATTGCAAATTTTTCAAGGGAGAAAATTCAAACTTATATCTTTAATGTGGATTGAGTTTGCCTTGATCCAATTTGAATCGTCAAGTTTCAATTTTTTACTTTTGAAAATTGTTTTTTTTTTCAAGAAATTTAAAAATAACGGTTCAAATAAAATGGGTAAAATTAAGCTGGTCAGATTATCCTGTTTCTACTGGACTTGCCCGGATATTTAACTAAATTGAGAAAATGGACCACGTTTTCCAAATTTTGTAGAAAAATATCCTGATTTTGTCCGGATTCATTATTTTTTTTTATGGAAATTCAAATTGCATCATTATAATTTTAAATTTTGTAGCCAAAAATGAATTTTTTCAAGCAAGATTTATAAAATGAACATTACTGATTTTATGATAGCCTGAAATATGATTTGAAATCTGAATATATTTCTCGTTTTTTTATGATTGTTTTTAATAACTCCTGGATTTTTGTCAAATTTTTCTGGATATTCTCCGGATTTTTGTTTGAAAATTTGGAAAAAGGAGGCTGGAATTTTTGCAGGTTTTAAAAAAAAATAAATAGTCCGGATTTGTCCGACCCGGATACGTGCGAAAAAACTTTTGGCAGTCCTATGCAAGTTTCAAGATTTCAACTATCGATGAATGTAAATTTCTTATTTAACACGAAAAATTATTTAAGTAAAAGAACTTGAAAATGAATTAACAAATAGCATTTAAAAATAATATTTGATTTTTTTTACTTCAAACACTGTTTTAACAAAAATGTTATAGAAAAATATAGGTCACCAAACCACCCCCCCCCCCCTTGCTCCATGAGTCAATTCTCCTTTGGCCCTAAGGAAGGACTCCTTTTTTTTAGCGGGGAGGAACACAAAACTATTACTCTATCCTTACCAAGGGTAAAAAAATAACTGTTTCAAATTTCAAGCTGATAGATTAAGCGTTAGAGATTTTTATAAGGTGCATAACACCAAAAAAATCAAACATGTAGTCCAATTCATCTTTATATATGGGGCCTTTGGAGCCAAAGGGGTACAAGTGCATGAAAGTTTATTTCGAGAAAACACGCTTTATAGTTGTTGTGTTTGGCCATTTTCCATATATTTTTCGAAAATTTCTATTTAGCTCTCGAACGTAAAAGTATGTAAATAAAATTCTAAAAATCTGAAAAAATCATCAAACATAGTTTCAAATATGAAGATTCGTTTGGCATCATTAACTCAAAATCGACCATTTTGTCACTTATACCCCTTTGGCTCTGAGCGACTCATATTAGATTGGCCAAAAGGATGAGCTTTTTCAGGTTGCTTCTGCAAAAATTTGATCATGTCATATCGGGTATTCCTCTTAATCTTCCATACATTTTTATGAATTCCTTCTTGTTATAAAATAAGGAAAATTTTGACATCTTTTGGAAAATATCCAGGAAAAACGAAAGATTGTAAGGGTAGACAAATCTTTAGAAAAAAACACGAAAATTGGCATCTCTTACAGAATGTTAATGAAGACAAGCCGGTAAACAATAAAACAAGACAACTTAAATCCAGCTTAAATAAATTTAGATTTTTGCGTTAAAAACTAATTTTTACATGTTTGTTTGATCACAACAAACACAAACTAACAATTTAGGAAAACTTTTTTTGTTTCGATTATAGACGTTTTAACATCTTTATGTCCTGTATCCGGTACAACTGTGATCGATGTTTAGTCTAAACCACGGCCATCGGCACAGGAAGCAACTGAGTTGCCAACTGAGCTATATTACAATCCCATTTTGGAATACGATTTAAACATTGCATATGTTCACTTTGAAGAAAAGTTATAGTTTCCTTGAATTTCATTAGAATTTTGTTTTGGATCTTAGCCTTGATTCAACTCATATTTGAACGAAAATTGTGCAGTTTTAATATGGCATTATTTGAAAGCTGATGTGTTGAAGTTTGAGTGCAATTGGGGAAGTGAGTTAAAAAAAAAAACTAAATTATTGAGCATTGAAATGCAAATAAATCGTTCGTTTTGATGCTCAATTTAGAGTTATGTTACCTTTATTAGATAACGATTCAGCTTATGGTTTTCAGGAATTTTCTAAACGGCAAAAATAAAAAAAAACCGAAACTTTTCAACTCGATTGCACCGCGCATTGCTTTGCTACCAACCAATAAATTTCGGGTGGTCAGTTGATCGGAAAATTCCTGTGTAATATTTGATCGACCCCATCATCATTTGCCGATTTTCTGCTGCTGCTGCTATTAGGTACTGGGTACTTCTAAGCGGTCAGATCTGTTGAATCGGAAATAACGGAAAATCCAGATGCAGACCGCGTGCTGAAGCTAAATGGCAAATACCAAAATATTTTGCCTAGGCTGCGTCTGAATGTTTGCATATTGGCCGGCTGCCCGGCTGCCAAATTTGATTCCCTTCCCCCACCCTCAATTTTCATTATCCGGGGCAGCGGTTGAAAGCTTTCAATATTTTTGTGTTCATTTCTGTGTGTGTGTGGAGGTGTGTATGTGAGTCAGTGTATTTGTGGGCGATGGCTCCCTGTTTATATGTTTGTGCCCTTGAGTTTTGGGGTACAATTCGGAGTCAGCCTCCCAAACGGAACCAAAACCCTTGAAAACGGATGGATGATTAGCTTATTTAGAATGCACATTAGCTCGGTTGAGTGAACTTATCGATCGATTGGATTTCCCAAATTGGCTTCCTATCCGTGTGTAATGTAATTTTTGTGCATTTGTGCAGTTGGTAAGCTTTTGAATAAACTTGCGGATGTTTGCCGATGAAATGCGACAGGTTTCGTTGATTTTAAAAATAAACAAACTGATAAATTCAGATAAATAAATTCTATTTATTTAATTTAGAACTTTAACCAAAAATATGATGAAGCCCGCTCTCTCTAAGGTCTCTTGGGAATGACAACGGGTGGCCTCTCTCGGATCCACTTAAGAACGTCTGTGACTTCCTGCCTTCCGGAAAAGGTGGAAACCTCCGTGCCTCTTTGGTACATTTTCAACGTGGGGTAGCCCCTGACGCCGAGTTTTTCCGTGAAGCTGAAGTACTTGTTGCCATCGATCTTGGCCAGTTTGGCCGGATGTCTCTTCTGCTGCAAAATTCTGGCCACTTGCTGGAACTTTGGTGCGAACTCCTGGCAGTGCGGACACCAGGGGGCATAAAATTCCACAACAGTGAACGAATTTTTCTTCAAAGTAGATTCAAAGTTTGAGGGATTCAGCTCCTGGATTAGATTTGCACCGTAAACTACACCGGCCGATAATAGCAGAAATGCCACGGCAATTCTCATTTTGGAAATGTCTCGAAGCAAAATAAAATAAAAATGGAAAACAAAGCTGCAAAGAATTGAATAGGTTGCTTAGTTTGAATTGAATTGGTATTATATTGTCGTTGAAATTATTAATACATAAATATTAGTTTGAAAAATTGTAGTTTGAAGCCAGCCGGAATGATTATTATTATTCATGCAAAAACTAAACCATGAGTCGTCACAGTATTGAAAGCTGAGATACGGGTATGATACACTTATTTATTTTAATCTTTTACAACCATTGCACAATGGGGAAACCGTGAATAAATTGAATATCTTCGTTCTTACATGAACCAAATCTATTTTAAAATACTTAACTTTTGTAATAATGTCAGGAAAATCAATCGGAAGATATAGTGTTAAGAGGACGAATTACAGCTACTGTTAAAATCTTCTCTGAATAAATCAAATAAGATTAAGAATTAGAAGATAAAGTGCCTTTTAACACCTAATTCCCCTATGTTTTGAAAAAAAAAACCACCAGAAAAAACATTGATTTGGACTTAAAAATTTTGAATAAAAGTAAACTATCTTGTATGACTTCTACTGAGGAATCAAAGGGAGGCTTTTTGAGCCATCGCACGCTTTAAAAAAAAATGGAATTATTGCTGATTTTACTGAAAATTTTAAACCAAATGAGACTTCATTTATATGGTTATTTTTTCTGAGCAATCGAATGAAGACTGAAGGCTGTTTTTACCCTCAATTCCCATACATTTTTCAATTGATTCAGAAAAAAAAGCATCTTCGGACTTGTTAATGTAGAACCAAATGAGACTTATCTTGTTTGATTTTTTCCGAGAAATCGAATGAAGGCACATTGGAAAATGAAGTTATGGCTGTTCTTACCTTAATTCCACTAAATTTTACTATATATAGTTGAAAAACATGTTAGGATTTGATAATCTTAAACCAAATGGGAAACCAAATCATTTAGGAATGTGATTTTAACTTAGGAATCGAATGAAGGCTATTTGAGCCACTGCACGCTTTGTAAAATCGAGCCATGGCTGTTTTTACCTCCAATTCTCCTACTTTTCCCATTCCGCCATAACTCCATTTTTCGAAGCGTTTGGTGGCTTATAACGTCTGGATTTGATTTCTTAAAAAAATCACACAAGATAGGACTATTTTTGTTCAAAAATTTTAAGTCCAAATCAGTTTGTTTACAAAATACAAAATCAGGGGTTGTTTACAAAAAATAGGGGAATAAGGGGTTAGAAAGGCTCTTTTTCTCCGTTTGTAAGCTCGAGCGGCGTCTGAAACTATGTCCTATGAACATTTTTAATAAAGGAAAATATATTTTCTAAGATTTGGTTCATGCAGGAGGGAAGATATTGAATTTCTATGCGGTTTATTATTTTTTTTCCAAATGGGGCATTGAGAATAAAGAAATCAAAACAAAAAATTATCATTTAATGAAAAAAAGGGCGAAATAAAAACGACAAAACTGAAAAACTATCACCAAATCGAAGTAATAAAATAGAAATGATAAACTAGAAGGATTTGAATAGATATAAAACTTGATAAATTATAAAATTATAGCAAAAATATTAAAAATGTTAAAATAAATAGAATCTTAGGATCAAAGCGTCTGAGAATCTAAGAATGTGTGTATCTGAGAATCCGAGAATCTAAAAAACTAAGAATTTGAAAATCTGAGAAGCGATGAATTTGAGAATCTAAAATACTAAAAATTTGAGAATCTGAGAATCGGAGAATCTGAGAATCTGATAATTTGAAAATATGAGAATTGAAGAATTGGAGAATCTGATAATCTGAAAATTGGAGAATCTGAGAATCTTAAAATCTGATAATCTGAACATCTGATAATCTGAAAATCTGAGAATCTGAGATTATGAAAATCTGAGTATATTAGAAACTGAGGATCCGAGAATCTGAGAATCTGATAATCTTAAAATCTGAAAATCTGAGAATCTGAGAAACTAAGAATCTGAGAATCTGAGAATCTGATAATCTGAGAATCTGAGAATCTGAGAATCTGAGAATCTGAGAATTTGAGAATCTGAAAAACTGAGAATCTGAGAATTGGAGAATCTGAGAATCTGATTATCAGATCGTCTGAGAATATGAAAATCTGAAAATCTGAAAATCTAAGCATTTGAGAATCTAAGAATCCTAAAATCTTAGAATCTGAGAATCTGGGAATCAGAGAATATGAGAATCTGATAATCTGAGAATCTGAGAATCTGAGAATCTGAGAATCTGAGAATCTGAGAATCTGAGAATTTGAGAATCTGAGAATCTGAGAATCTTAGAATCTGAGAATCTTAGAATCTGAGAATCTTGGAATCGTAGAATCTGAGAATCTGAGAATCTAAGAATTTGAAAATTAAAAAAAAACTGAGAATCTGAGAATCGGAGAATTTCAGAAACTGAGAAACTACCAATATCTTAGAATCTAAGAATCTAAGAATCTAAGAATCTAAGAATCTAAGAATCTAAAAATCTAAGAATCTAAGAATCTAAGAATCTAAGAATCTAAGAATCTAAGAATCTAAGAATCTAAGAATCTAAGAATCTAAGAATCTAAGAATCTAAGAATCTAAGAATCTAAGAATCTAAGAATCTAAGAATCTAAGAATCTAAGAATCTAAGAATCTAAGAATCTAAGAATCTAAGAATCTAAGAATCTAAGAATCTAAGAATCTAAGAATCTAAGAATCTAAGAATCTAAGAATCTAAGAATCTAAGAATCTAAGAATCTAAGAATCTAAGAATCTAAGAATCTAAGAATCTAAGAATCTAAGAATCTAAGAATCTAAGAATCTAAGAATCTAAGAATCTAAGAATCTAAGAATCTAAGAATCTAAGAATCTAAGAATCTAAGAATCTAAGAATCTAAGAATCTAAGAATCTAAGAATCTAAGAATCTAAGAATCTAAGAATCTAAGAATCTAAGAATCTAAGAATCTAAGAATCTAAGAATCTAAGAATCTAAGAATCTAAGAATCTAAGAATCTAAGAATCTAAGAATCTAAGAATCTAAGAATCTAAGAATCTAAGAACCTAAGAATCTAAGAATCTAAGAATCTAAGAATCTAAGAATCTATGAATCTAAGAATCTAAGAATCTAAGGATCTAAGGATCTGTGGATCCGAAAATCTAAGAATGTGAGAAACTGAAAATCTGAGAATTTAAGAATTTGAGAGACAAAGAATCTTAAAACCTAAGAATCAGAGAATCTGAGTAACTGAAAACTTGCTAATCTGAAAAAAGTAATCAAAAAGTATGTTAATCAGAAAGCATGTGATATAATTAGAATTCGAGACTTTAAGAAATTTGAAAGTTTAAGAATCTGTAAATTTGAAATTTACTACCAAAGCAGTGAGAAAATTGGACCTAATTGAAATGATGAGATGAAGAATATGCAGAACATGGCCGTAGAAACGGGGGGTGTTTTGGGGGTCCAAAAAATGTTAAGCAAAATGTTCTTCACAAAACTGGAAATAAAAATAAAAATTAAATTTATAAAAAAACAATACAATTTCGATCAACGGTTAAAGTTAATCAAGAGTAACAATATTGACTCAGAACTTAGACTTAGAACTTGTCCTAGATCCACAATTCTACTATAGATTTCTACTATAGAAACTTGAAGACTGTACTCGGAAAACGAAATCAAAAGTTATTCGCATAATAAAATGGTGCAAGAATTTTGGGTACAAGCCTTAGTCTCCAATTTCGAATTTTCGAAAAGATTAGACTCACTTAGGTGGCCCGGATTTTGCCCGAATGTTTTTACTTATTTGCAAATTTAAAGAAAAATTTAAATTACGTGATAATATGTTTGATACCATTTTTTTTTCATAAATCTTAATTGGTTTCTGTGGCCGGATTGTGGAATCTGAATCCTGTTTATTTTTTTTCTCTAATTACAGACACTTTACCACGTTTGTGGCGTTCGTGTCTTGAAATCCTGATTATAATTCATGATTTTCAGTTTGGTTCAGCATTGGAATAAAATCCTGATGCGAATTTCGGTTTTGCGTTTAAATATAAAATAAGATTCATTTTACATGTTCGAAACTCATTATTCCGGATTATTGAAAAGAGATTTAGAGTAACAAACCAATAAAGCCTTCAAAATCCCTCATTTATTTTTTAAAACTAAAAAAAAACTTATCACTTAAGGATTCGTTTTCGAAAGTAATGATTTAATTTAATGATTTAATATAAAATAACTTAAACCCGAAAAATGAGATACTTTTATTACCTTTTTTTTCACTATTCTGTATGTATGCATCAAGCAAACATGTTCTAGAAAAAAAATTGTCCCCCAATGAGGCAGTTCTTCCTACGGCCTTAATGCAAATTATAAATTAAATTTAATAAAAATAAATTTAAAGTTGTGGTCGGCAAGACTGAAGATAAATAAAATAATAGTAACGTTTGTGATTTTGCCAACACTAGGCAAAACAATCAAAACAAAGCCAGTCATTGATCAAATTGATCTATATTGAGATTCGTAAAATCACGACACTAATCATTAATTCAAATGACGAGCTTTAAAATTATCTGTTTGAACTTCAACAACAAAAGCTCGAATCGATTGGAATCGATTTTGACAGTTCTTTTGTATCTATAGGAATTTTGTGTTTCAGACGTCGTTTCTCTTACGTATAGGTTCACTAATAACGACCACAAAAAATGTAAAAAAGTGACTTGAAAATCGCACTTTTAAATCATTTAGTCATCAAAACTCTTCAAGTTCAGATATATTTTGAAAAAAAAAGATTAGAAACTCGACAAAAAACGAAGCTCAAGATTTTTGACGAATTTTCAAAGGTTGTTGTTTTTTTTTTCAAACCTTTTGTCAATTTTCAATTTCTCAGATTTTCTAAGATTTGGAATAAAATTTGCATTGGATTTTGAGTATTTTAACTTGATATATCCAGAATTGATTTATATTCACCAGAAAGATAATTTCATAGCGATTCTAGTGAAATAGTTACATATATAAGCGCTGTGATACTTTTTGAGCATTCCGTAGCTGATCTTTAGTTTTAGTTCCGAAGCAAGTGTTTTCGGATTATTTTCTTAGACTTTGAATAACGGAAAACTGAAGTGTGTAGTTTAACATTAAATGGAAAACATATTCGAGTTACATTATGAGGTTTCCAAAACTATAACTTTTGTAAAAATCGGTTACAAGAGAAATATAGCGGAATAAAGTGAGGAGTGTGAAATTAACACTCAAAGTCTAATTAGGAAGGTTTTTTCCGAGGCGTCCATAGAAAAGTAATGATGCAAAATTGAAGATTTCAAGAATTCATTGAGGGTCCCCGAAGATTTTTTTTATTTGGTTGCACCCGAACAAAGTTATAAAACAAAGCCGCCAAACCAGTCTTCAGCAGAAATTCGCTCTTTCTACAATTAGTTTAATTTGAGAATAGTTTCTAGGTTAAGGTTTGTTATTTTTTTGACATTACAGGATATTCTCCTAATTTTATTTTTTTAAAACGAACAGATACAGGATCTCAATGAAACTTGATGTTTCCTCGAAGAGAGCCCTTTCTTCTCAACTCTAATTTTAGTAATTAGTAATCGATAGGGCTCTGAACAGTTCATTATTGCGCTGAACATCTAATTAAATGTAACAATGTAATATACATATAATGATGAATTGATACAAATAAAAACATATTTAAAAAAAGCCTCCAAACGTCCAAAAGTTTCACTCAAGAGCGGAAAAGGGTTAATGAAGTATTATAGCACAAATGTCAAATTCGTGATTGCCAGAGAAAAATCTCGTTAAAACATTTAAAACCTGTTGTTATTCTAGGAATCGCAGCAATGCAGTTTTTTTTTATTCAAATAGTTCGTGTAAGCATCATCATTTATTCATACGAAGTTCGTTTTAAGAAACAATTTTTATTTTGTTGGAATACTTAAGTGGTATTGATTTGATTTCACAATTTTTTTTTCATATTTTCATCCTCAACGCCAATAAGTTTATTAAAAGAATGTAAATTTATGTTTGAGTTACTCGTTGACAAGTTTTAAACAAATTGTTGAAGTTAATTTGTTTCATTGTAAATCAGTTATATACAACCAAACTAAATACATAGTTTATCCATTTTTGTTCCGCTCACTGTATGTGAGTAGTAGTCCACTACATGTCTACTTGAAAAGCATTACTAAAATACTGATTTTTAATCATTGTAGGTACTCTCGATAAGAGCTTCGATTTTCTTCTTAGTAGCCCGTATTAATGGAAATTAACATTAAAAAGCTTGTCATTTGGGAAGTTTAATGAACCTGTGGTTCAATGAATCGTTTTAAAATTTACCATTTTTTTTTTAATTTGAGTTTTATTATGATATATTCTGTAGAGTAAAGTTATTTTTGATTATTTTTCTACGACTCAAATAGTCAAATTAAAAATCGAACGAACTATTGTTAAAACTTTTTGTGCAAAAATCCTAAACTTATACAACTGTTCAACTTTAGGAATAACCGAAATTTTGAATTACCAAATAACTAGAAATAATTTATTCTCTGCACTGACAGCGTCTGTCAAGATTCAATTCCGCTCTTGTCAAAATTGGACATACAGGTATAGAACGTTTTTTTCATTTTCCTGCTCCATGTTCAAAATTTGACTACGCCTCAGCTCAACCGTAGAACACAATACCGGGGAGAGCATTCAGCCGATAATAATAATGGTCGGGTTGATGGTGGATTGTTCGTCAATGAAAGCATATTTTTCTTTATCTACCAGCAGCAAAAAATAATAATAAACCAGGTACGGTTTTTCTTCCCCCACCGATAGTCCAACGTCGAATTTGGGTTTCCGCTGGAAAAGCAAATATGGAAGAAAAAATGTGAAAGAAGAATCGAATATATGGGCCATGGGTAAAGATGAGGGTGGGTGGGTGCCGTTTTGCAAAAATAATAACATCACATCTGTAGCAGTTTGTTTTCCACCTGAGCTGAGAGCAACGGTGGCATCGCCACCGTGCTACAATTTCCTCGGAAGGTATCGATTTATGCTTTTTTTCGCCTCACATCCCCATCAATACGTGTTTTTTTTTTTGGAACAGGTGCCTACACCTTTTCCCAATCATTCACAGAACAGCACTAGCGAAAGAGGTGAAAGGCCGAGCGAGGGATGACGACGGAGAGAATAAAATGTTTCCCGGCATCGATGCTGACTGGTGTTGTTTTTATCCTACCTCCGGCTTCCCCTGCTGGAAAAGTTGGGTCGTATTTATCACATCGTGAGGTGAAAGGAACTTTGGGATTTTTTCAGGTAAATTTAACATCGAAAAATGATGTACATACTTCAATTACAAAAAATAATTAAAACTTTCGCAAAAAAAACAGAAGTTTCAGCAGGTATCACTAGATCTTAGAATTTTTTTAGAAGTAGATTGTTCTTATGGAGTTCAAGTTCAACCGTTTTCATCTCTTTCAAAAATACAAGGTATGACATTTCCTCGTAATGGTCTCTGTTAACTCATGGTCATGACTTGACCATGACTATTTTTTCACGCTACGTCTCGGTGTATTCCCGGTGGGGATTCTGAGTGGTATCCCCAGACAATAAAAAAAACTATTATTTATAGGTTCCGCTACCTGGATGGTCTTATCTCAGCATCGAAACTTCCCTCGTAGAAATCGACGCTTTTCGGATACACTCCAACCGTTGAGGTATCCTTACACGTACCTCCGTGACGAAAAGGTCTACTACACAGAAGGTCTTGTAATATATTTGCAGTTTTACTTGTGGAATTTGTCGCACTCTAGCGACATGATCCCGAGCAGTAAAGGGTCGTTCCTGCCGAATTCGTAGCGAACACCTGTTTTGCAGGACAGTCGTCCGGCATTCTTGCAACATGTCCTGCCCAGCGTATCCGCCCAGCGTATCCGCCCAGCCTTTGCCACCTTCTGGATAGTGGTTTCGTTGTAGTGTCGCGCGAGTTCGTGGTTCATCCTTCGACCCCACACTCCGTTCTCCTGCATGCCGCCGAAGATGATTTTAACACTCGTCGCTTGGTATTCAAGTGTGTATACAGGTCCTCCACGAGCAATATCCTGTCTCGTGCCCGTAGAGAAATACCGGTCTAATGAGCGTCATATACAGGTTACACTTGGTGCAAGGGCTAAGTCTTCTTGACCGTGGTTGCTTGTGAAGTCCATAGCAGGCACAACTTCCGCTGATAATTCGATGCCGGATCTCACGGCTGGTGTCATTGTCTGCTGTCACCAGTGAGCAGAAATAGACAAAGTCTTCGACTATCGCCAGCTCGTTGCCGTCGATCGTGACCTTGTTACTACTGGACAAGCGGTTTTTTTTTTGCGAACGCCACGTTGATCATCATGCAGGATACACCATCGCCTTGTAGAAACCATCTTGTTTGACAGGATGTCAACGTCCTTATCCCAGCACATTTTGGCTTTTGGCATAAAGCCTCTGCAGGATGCGTTAAGTTTCTTATAGAACTTTCGTATTTCTTGGGAACGATTCAGCTACTCCAACTCCCCGAGCTCCTGCTCCTCCAGGCGGCGCTTTTTCCTGAAAAATTCGGATTTGCTGCCTCTTCCGCTGTCGGTGACTTTCCACAGTTCGACGGGTGCTTCTTTGCACTAATGCCATCCGCACGGCACTCTCTTCGTCCATCACCCTCCTACACTCCTCGTCGAACCAGTCGTCCCGTCGAGTTCGTTCCACATGCTCGATGACGTTATCAGCAACGATGTAAATGGCTATGGTATCCCAACAGTTGTCGAGAGTGGCTTCGTCAAGCTCGCCATCTGCCGGCAACGCTGCTTCAAGCGATTGCGCGCAGTCTGCCTTAGGTTGTTTAGTCGTGCGATATTAAACTGAGGCAGGCGTCGTTTTCGTATGGTATTCACTACGGAAAGTTTTAAGCGCATCTTCACCATCACCAGATAATGGTATTACTAGACGTAAGGGCCTCGATAGGATCTGACGTCGATGATGTCCGAGAAGTGCCAGCTGTCTATCAAAAATTGGTCGATCTGAGATTGCGTTTCGTACGGTGATCTCCAGGTGTACTGGTGTGGGAGGCGGTGCTAAAAAAGGTACTTCGTATGGCCATTCGTTTGCAGGCGGCGAAATCTATGAGTCTGTAGCCGTTTTCGTTGGTCGGTTCATACGCACTGACCCTTCCAACTGTCGGTTTGGATTCCTCCTCCTGGCCGACCTGAGTGTCAAAATCCCCGATGACGATCTTGATATCATGTTTTGAGCAGCAGCCGTATTCACGTTCCAATTGAGCGTAGAATTCGCCTTTGTCGTCACCGGTACATTCGAGATGAGGGATGTGCACTTGAAGAACCGACCCTTGATTCTCAACCGGCACATTCGTGGGTCGATTGGCCACAACCCGTTCACGTGCTTTCTCATCTTCCCCATCACTACAAAAGCTGTTCCAAGCTCGTGTGTTCTGTCACAGCTCTGGCAGATGGCATGATCATCTTCGAACGTTCATACAGTGGAGCCCCTACAGCATACCTGCTGCAGCGCAACGATGTCATATTTACGATTCTTCAATTCGTAGGGTAGCACGTGTGTACTGTCCATCCCATTTCGGAAGTTCCATGTTCCAAGTTTACAAACGCTAGTCCTTTTCGTCACGTGGGTCTTTGCCGATTTCCACCCGAAATTTGTTGTTCGTTGCTTGTGTTTTTTGTAGTCACGGGCTCGCAAGACCCGCAGCAAACCCCACTATCTAGCAGGAAGACCGTCTTGATGTTGCTGTTTGTGTGGGTTCCGAACACCACCAGGAGGTTGTTGCACTCTGCAGGAGACCCTTTACATGGAGAACAGACGCGTACGAAGCCCCCTAAATCAGTTAGCATGCGACCAAAGCATCCACCGGGGTTGGGAACCTGATCTTCGCTAAGGTTGCTGCGTTCATGAGTAAAGTCCCTGATGTATTTAGTGTTTGTGTAATTCTAAACAAGAACGTCACGACGCACTAAAGTAGCAGCAGGATATCATGGTTATTCAGTCGGATACACGCCACATCAACTCAGAACATTGTTTTATACACATAGATAACCGCTTCAAGATAACTTTATAACAAACTACAGGTAACATTAAATTTCCAATTTCTTGTGTTTTATGCGTGAAGCCCAAGGTAACCCAGAAGCCAGCTGAAGTTCAGTACTCTTCGATTACTTTGGCTTGGCAGGTCTAGCCGCTTCATCTTCGATCCGTTACAGGTTCTAACTTTTAATCAAAGCAATCAAAATTCGGGCGAACCCATCGCTGATCACAAGTCTCTCCATCTCATGTTTTCAAGAAGTGTTTACACGTTCTTCTTTAAATCATGAACAGTTTAACACATCATGTTCGGGTGTATTATGAAGGTTCTTGCAAGATGAGCAGAGTGGCGTTGCCTCATTTTCGATGGTTATATTTCATGAAAGATCCATGATCATTCATTAACTGGCACATTGTGATATTACTTCTGACAGTTTGCCATCGAAAACTCCTTAAAGCATTTCCTCAGTTTGTACCTTTCCTTACTGTTGAAGCAATGAACACCCTTCTCTAGCAGAACCTAGCTGCCTCGTCTGTATTTTGAGACGAGTCAGACACAGGCTTTTGGAGTGTGTCCAGTTCTGAGTTCACATCTGTCTCAATCAGGGATGATAACTGTCCGAATGTCATTCGACATTTTTCTGAAGCCTAGAGCGACATTCATCAGTACGAAAACGACTGTCGCAGTCATGTCCTTTTTGGATTGTGTGAATGTCATCGCTAAGAAATTCCTTCGAAAAAATGTCAAATAACATTTGGGACGAATGTCACAGCTTGCATCGAGACTGTCATAGTCATGGGAAAAAATGTTACGATAAGCTGATGAATGTCGGTCGTTGCTTCGATGACATTCATAATGGCAAATGTTATTGCGACATTTAACATTTTGAATGTCACAGAATGTAATCGTAACATTCATCAGAATCAAAATAAAATGTTATTAAAATGACAGTCGCGACAGTCAAACCGGTTCCTTGCTGACTTTGCCGTGTGGACTGGCCAATCTGGCCGGTTCCGGAATCCGGAAAATCAAAATGATCAGATTTTAACTTGCGACACATCATTGGAAAGCTCTTGGCCTGTACATGATGGGAAATGATAGGTAAAGTGGTTCGGGGCCTTCTGGTCCTGGCCACGGCCAATCTGGCCGGTTCCGAAACCCGGAAAATCAAAATGATCAGATTTTAACTTGCGACACATCATTAGAAAGCTCTTGGCCCGAACATGATGGGAATTGATAGGAAAAGTGGTTCGGGGACATCTGGTCCTGGCCACGGCCAATCTGGCCGGTTCCGAAATCCGGAAAATCAAAATGATCAGATTCTAACTTGCGACACATCATTGGAAAGCTCTTGGCCTGCATATGATGGGAATTGATAGGAAAAGTGGTTCGGAGCCATCTGGTCCTGGCCACGGCCAATCTGGCCGGTTCCGAAATCCGGAAAATCAAAATGATCAGATTTTAACTTGCGACACATCATTAGAAAGCTCTTGGCCCGAACATGATGGGAAATGATAGGAAAAGTGGTTCGGGGCCATCTGGTCCTGGCCACGGCCAATCTGTCCGGTTCCGAAATCCGGAAAATCAAAATGATCAGATTTTAACTTGCGACTCATCATAAGAAAGCTCTTGGCCTGCATATGATAAGAAATGATAGGAAAAGTGGTTCGGGGCCATCTGGTCCTGGCCACGGCCAATCTGGCCGGTTCCGAAATCCGGAAAATCAAAATGATCAGATTTTAACTTGCGACACATCATTAGAAAGCTCTTGGCCGGAACATGATGGGAAATGATAGGAAAAGTGGTTCGGGGCCATATGGTCCTGGCCACGGCCAATCTGGCCGGTTCCGAAATCCGGAAAATCAAAATGATCAGATTTTAACTTGCGACACATCATTGGAAAGCTCTTGGCCCGAACATGATGGGAAATGATAGGAAAAGTGGTTCGGGGCCATCTGGTCCTGGCCACGGCCAATCTGGCCGGTTCCGAAACCCGGAAAATCAAAATGATCAGATTTTAACTTGCGACACATCATTGGAAAGCTCTTGGCCTGCATATGATGGGAATTGATAGGAAAAGTGGTTCGGGGCCATCTGGTCCTGGCCACGGCCAATCTGGCCGGTTCCGAAATCCGGAAAATCAAAATGATCAGATTTTAACTTGCGACACATCATTAGAAAGCTCTTGGCCCGAACATGATGGGAAATGATAGGAAAAGTGGTTCGGGGCCATCTGGTCCTGGCCACGGCCAATCTGGCCGGTTCCGAAATCCGGAAAATCAAAATAATCAGATTTTAACTTGCGACACATCATTGGAAAGCTCTTGGTCCGAACATGATGGGAAATGATAGGAAAAGTGGTTCGGGGCCATCTGGTCCTGGCCATGGCCAATCTGGCCGGTTCCGAAATCCGGAAAATCAAAATGATCAGATTTTAACTTGCGACACATCATTGGAAAGCTCTTGGCCTGCATATGATGGGAATTGATAGGAAAAGTGGTTCGGGGCCATCTGGTCCTGGCCACGGCCAATCTGGCCGGTTCCGAAATCCGGAAAATCAAAATGATCAGATTTTAACTTGCGACGCATCATTAGAAAGCCCTTGGCCCGAACATGATGGAAAAAGTGGTTCGGGGCCATCTGGTCCTGGCCACGGCCAATCTGGCCGGTTCCGAAATCCGGAAAATCAAAATGATCAGATTTTAACTTGCGACACATCATTAGAAAGCTCTTGGCCTGCATATGATAAGAAATGATAGGAAAAGTGGTTCGGGGCCATCTAGTAGTTTCTTTTGTCATATTGATTACGGATTGATAGTTTCCCGCTCTCTGATAGTTTGTTGCATACTTAAAGGCGCTTTTCCCGCTCTGGTAATTACGACTTGAAGATGCATCCATAAAAAAGGATAATTAAGTAAACTGTTGTGAGTTGTATTTCTTCGGTGATTTTTGTATAAGATGTGGAAAACTAACTTCATAAATTGTGAGAAATAAGCACTTTTCTATTATAATGTCTTTCAGAAACAGTGTAGATTTTTTAAAATTTCAGAAAAGGAAGAGTACGCACATTTCTCAATCGAAAAAGAGAACATGTAGGAGAAAACTGTACAAGACGCACCAGTTAAGAATAATCGCTATTTACAGTGGGACCAATAATCTAAGAACCAAATTGAAAGTATACGACGATTCAGGGATCTGATTTAGGAGAAAACTGTTCAAGACGCACCAGCGGGGGAAGATGGCCCATGTCATTCTTTCTCAAAAATACACTTATCTATTTCTTCGAATGATGTTTTTCTTCATTTCTATTGTAGCGAAAAAGCTTTTCCATCATTTAATCGATAAAAAGTTCACAAAAACGACTTCAGTTCTTAGAAACAGCCTGCACAATCTTAAGATGCGAGAAATTACATCATCTTCGTTTTAAAAGATAACTTTATACAATACATTAATTTAAAAATTGATTCAGTGTGGTGTTATATAAATGTTGCATCTAACCCCGCTGTTGCATGATACTCCATTTGACGGTACAATAAAAATGTAAAAAAAACATCATTCGAAGCCATAAGAAAGTATATTTTGAGAAAGAATGGCACAGGCCTACTTACCACGCTGGTGCGTCTTGTACAGTTTTTCCCTACTCATAAAAGAGTAGGTAAAGTAACCTATGTCCAGAGCATTGATTTCGACATAAAATTTAGAGGATAAAATTTATACTTTGAATTTTATATATTTTCAAAGTACTTTTTTTTAATTCATTAATTTGTTATAGCGTCAAAGATGGTAAAACGACAAAAATCAGAACAAAAAAAATATATATTTTTTTAAATGTATGTACATTTTTTCCTGTTTATTTACCGTACAAGTATTTCGAACCACTTTTCGTATCAAATCCCATCATTTCTAAAGATGTGTCGCAAGTTAAAATCTGATCATTTTGATTTTCCGGATTTCGGAACCGGCCAGATTGGCCGTGGCCAGGACCAGATGGCCCCGAACCACTTTTCCTATCAATTCCCATCATGTACAGGCCAAGAGCTTTCTTTTGATGTGCCGCAAGTTAAAATCTGATCATTTTGATTTTCCGGATTTCGGAACCGGCCAGATTGGCCGTGGCCAGGACCAGATGGCCCCGAACCACTTTTCCTATCAATTCCCATCATATGCAGGCCAAGAGCTTTCCAATTATGTGTCGCAAGTTAAAATCTGATCATTTTGATTTTCCGGATTTCGGAACCGGCCAGATTGGCCATGGCCAGGACCAGATGGCCCCGAACCACTTTTCCTATCAATTCCAATTATATGCAGGCCAAGAGCTTTCCAATGATGTGTCGCAAGTTAAAATCTGATCATTTTGATTTTCCGGGTTTCGGAACCGGCCAGATTGGCCGTGGCCAGGACCAGATGGCCCCGAACCACTTTTCCTATCAATTCCCATCATATGCAGGCCAAGAGCTTTCTAATGATGTGTCGCAAGTTAAAATCTGATCATTTTGATTTTCCGGATTTCGGAACCGGCCAGATTGGCCGTGGCCAGGACCAGATGGCCCCGAACCACTTTTCCTATCAATTCCCATCATATGCAGGCCAAGAGCTTTCCAATTATGTGTCGCAAGTTAAAATCTGATCATTTTGATTTTCCGGATTTCGGAACCGGCCAGATTGGCCGTGGCCAGGACCAGATGGTCCCGATCCACTTTTCCTATCAATTCCCATCATGTACAGGCCAAGAGTTTTCTAATGATGTGTCGCAAGTTAAAATCTGATCATTTTGATTTTCCGGGTTTCGGAACCGGCCAGATTGGCCGTGGCCAGGACCAGATGGCCCCGAACCACTTTTCCTATCAATTCCCATCATATGCAGGCCAAGAGCTTTCCAATGATGTGTCGCAAGTTAAAATCTGATCATTTTGATTTTCCGGATTTCGGAACAGGCCAGATTGGCCATGGCCAGGACCAGATGGCCCCGAACCACTTTTCCTATCAATTCCAATTATATGCAGGCCAAAAGCTTTCCAATGATGTGTCGCAAGTTAAAATCTGATCATTTTGATTTTCCGGGTTTCGGAACCGGCCAGATTGGCCGTGGCCAGGACCAGATGGCCCCGAACCACTTTTCCTATCATTTCTTATCATATGCAGGCCAAGAGCTTTCCAATGATGTGTCGCAAGTTAAAATCTGATCATTTTGATTTTCCGGGTTTCGGAACCGGCCAGATTGGCCGTGGCCAGGACCAGATGGCCCCGAACCACTTTTCCTATCAATTCCCATCATATGCAGGCCAAGAGCTTTCCAATTATGTGTCGCAAGTTAAAATCTGATCATTTTGATTTTCCGGATTTCGGAACCGGCCAGATTGGCCGTGGCCAGGACCAGATGGCCCCGAACCACTTTTCCTATCAATTCCCATCATATGCAGGCCAAGAGCTTTCCAATTATGTGTCGCAAGTTAAAATCTGATCATTTTGATTTTCCGGATTTCGGAACCGGCCAGATTGGCCGTGGCCAGGACCAGATGGCCCCGAACCACTTTTCCTATCAATTCCCATCATATGCAGGCCAAGAGCTTTCCAATTATGTGTCGCAAGTTAAAATCTGATCATTTTGATTTTCCGGATTTCGGAAACGGCCAGATTGGCCGTGGCCAGGACCAGATGGCCCCGAACCACTTTTCCTATCAATTCCCATCATGTACAGGCCAAGAGCTTTCTAATGATGTGTCGCAAGTTAAAATCTGATCATTTTGATTTTCCGGGTTTCGGAACCGGCCAGATTGGCCGTGGCCAGGACCAGATGGCCCCGAACCACTTTTCCTATCAATTCCCATCATATGCAGGCCAAGAGCTTTCCAATTATGTGTCGCAAGTTAAAATCTGATCATTTTGATTTTCCGGATTTCGGAACCGGCCAGATTGGCCGTGGCCAGGACCAGATGGCCCCGAACCACTTTTCCTATCAATTCCCATCATATGCAGGCCAAGAGCTTTCTAATGATGTGTCGCAAGTTAAAATCTGATCATTTTGATTTTCCGGATTTCGGAAACGGCCAGATTGGCCGTGGCCAGGACCAGATGGCCCCGAACCACTTTTCCTATCAATTCCCATCATGTTCAGGCCAAGAGCTTTCTAATGATGTGTCGCAAGTTAAAATCTGATCATTTTGATTTTCCGGGTTTCGGAACCGGCCAGATTGGCCGTGGCCAGGACCAGATGGCCCCGAACCACTTTTCCTATCAATTCCCATCATATGCAGGCCAAGAGCTTTCCAATGATGTGTCGCAAGTTAAAATCTGATCATTTTGATTTTCCGGATTTCGGAACCGGCCAGATTGGCCGTGGCCAGGACCAGATGGCCCCGAACCACTTTTCCTATCAATTCCAATTATATGCAGGCCAAAAGCTTTCCAATGATGTGTCGCAAGTTAAAATCTGATCATTTTGATTTTCCGGGTTTCGGAACCGGCCAGATTGGCCGTGGCCAGGACCAGATGGCCCCGAACCACTTTTCCTATCAATTCCCATCATATGCAGGCCAAGAGCTTTCTAATGATGTGTGGCAAGTTAAAATCTGATCATTTTGATTTTCCGGATTTCGGAACCCGCCAGATTGGCCGTGGCCAATGAATGTGATGACTGTCAAAACCATGACATTTTTAAAATTTTTCCATGACAGTCACGGAATCGAAAATTCAAAAATGTCATTCCGACAGTCAGAGAACCAACAGAATCTTCGACTGTCGCAAGTCAAAAATGTTATCGAGATGAATAATTCGATGACATTTTTCTGAGCGACTGTCATTGCAAAGTCTAATGACATTTTTTCCAGTCGTGTATCATTTTTTTTTGGATGACCGTCAATGTCATTGCGACATTTTCGAATGTCATTGGAAAATGTTATGCGACTGTCACGATCGCGACTGTCTTTTGGATGACATTCTCATCCCTGGTCTCAATCATTAAGATGGAACGTAACTGTACTTCTAAGGAAGAAGAACTGATCGCTAGAAAGATAATGCCGTCCGTAAATACCGCTTCAGAATCATCCTCAGTAGTTTACCTTACGTTATGTTACAGAGAACTGGTTATCGACTTTTGTGGGAAACTTACTTTTAACCCACTTACCACACCACCCACTTTTAAATAAACTTATTTCAAGTTTTCTGATTTCCTCCTTGGTCGGTGACGATTGTGGAATGCTTTGTCCACCCTATTTTACAGAAATGTTGGGATCTTCATTCGGTTGATTATATTATCTCTATCACAAGCGGCGTTATTGAAGGTGTTACTGGTTGGTGTTGTTGAAAGGGGTTTCAACTTAACAGAAACGGTATCTTCTCCTCACTTTTCTAGTATTGTTTGTTTGAAAATCATTTCCAGTTTTGGTGTATCTCTGGATCTAAATCATTTAACCAATTTATCATATATATCCAGTGGAC
This sequence comes from Uranotaenia lowii, assembly GCF_029784155.1. Lineage (NCBI taxonomy): Eukaryota > Metazoa > Arthropoda > Insecta > Diptera > Culicidae > Uranotaenia > Uranotaenia lowii. The sequence goes on from NC_073693.1 coordinate 259,844,028, forward strand.
ATTTAATCAGATCTAACTTATAAGGGCTTCCTTGGTTGTGGCCCAAGAGCTAGTTATTTCCTCATTCAAAAAAAAGAAACATCATCAACTCTTGTATTGATGACCAGAAACATTTCAGGAATAAGTACTTTCTTCGTTTGAAGTGATGTCACGTCGCATTCTCGCCGCTTTTAGCTCCTTCTCACTTGTATTTCAGTCGTAGAAAGACTGCCCAACTCAAAGTCACCTCTAAGTGAAAACCTCACTAATCGTACTTGCGTTCCAATCAAGAGATATCTCCATCAAACGGACCTACATCAACAGATTTTACACAACATCACAGGGCTTTCTGTTGTTCTTGTCCCATCATAATCTCATCCAGAGTTATGACAAGGTTTTTCTGTTTTCTAATCCTCACATATATTTGTCGAGCAACAGTTCAGCTCCAAGATCAGTTCTCCGAACCTAATCTGGTAGATTCTCTTCCGATAACATCTGTCAGAAGAGCGTTCCACTAGACATGGTTATGTCGTAAGCGGTTTCCATTATTCCTGTAAGTTTTTCAGCATTTTGATCTAGAGATACTCTATGCATGTTAACAGCTTCAGCATAGACTTGTTTGTCAGCAGCTTCGGTTTTCTCTCTTCGCTCTCGAATCAGAGGTTGCCTTGTATGCTACAGGAGATCGTATTGAGATGGCTGTGCTTGTACTCATTTTACGCTCCAGTTCATATCTGATTTCAATTATGAATGGAGAAATTTGTGTGTTCAACTTCGAAGGTTTAAGATAAAAGGTCGGATCACAAGTGGCAGGAGGAGATATCAGGCCATGAGTCAACAAGAGAAAAGGTGTCGCTACGACGAGAGCTCTCGTCTCGAACCGTTAGAGGAGAGATCACAGCTCAAGTCTTGGAGATATGAGGTATGTGTACATTAACCTCTCATTATAGCGAGAAGAGATAAATAAAGAATTAGGCCGCGAGTTGTCTAGGGGAGAGGTTCGAGTGGGATTCTCGAGTAATTAAAAAGAGATTTCGACTTTCTATTAGTTAGAGGAGAGTTTAGGGTTTGAGCCGTAATGAGGAGAGGTGAAAAAAGTTTCGTCTACGAATACACCGTGGAGCGTCCTGTTATCGTAAAAGGATAGTTTAACGACAAATCAAGGTGAGAAGCAAGATCGGAGGCCAAGAGGAAATTAGAGGTATACGTGAAGTTATCATAAGTCGTCCCAAAGCGTTGCGTCTTAAGTCCCACGCGTGTGCTGTGACAGGTGCGAGTCTAGGATAAGCTGGTGGCAAACCTCGAATCTTGAGGATAAGAGGTCAGGCTTCGAGTCGTTAGAGGAGAGGTCAGGCCTCGAGTCTTCAGGAGGAGAGGTTTGTGTGGTCAACCCCGAGTCTTAGCGATAAGAGGTTGAATTTCGAGTTGCAAGAGGAGAGCTCATGCCTTTAATCAACAAGAAAAGGGGTATAAGTGTTTACCACGAGTCATTGCCGGGCCTTGAGTCGTGCAGAAGAGAGGCATGTGTACGAGATCAGGCTTCGAGTCGCAAAGAGAAGAGTTCTATGGGAATCTTGAGTCATTGCGAGAAGATGTCGGTTCTCAAGACTTTAAGTCGTAATGATGAGAGGTATTGCTGAAAGTGGTTTCGCCTATGAATATTGCCTTAGAGCGCACTAGCGCAAATAGACCTCTTACTTGGTCAACTAGGGGGCAACTAGTTCTGCGGCTCCAGAAGGAGTTTAGGGATTAGGAGGTATACACGGAGTATATCATGAGTCTTCCCATTGCACCCATGGACTCAGAGTAGCATATTGAGGTAAGTCGGTGGCTTTCCGTGTCTTGAAATGCAATCGGTGATCGTGGATTTATCACTAAAATAACCAACTAATAAAAAAAGCTCCATTACGTCTGGAAATGTTATACGATTTGTCTCCTGTCATTGCTTGCAAATAACCAGCCGAGAAGGGTCTTTAATAATATCCAGGAATCACCTTTGTAGTTAGCAAGTTTACCAACGGCTGGAAGAGTTTCAATGCTCAGTCGAAAGATGTCTTAAGTGTTCTCTCCAGGGAAGGTTTGCTTGGCTAACAAGTAACCTCCAAGAGTCACTCATGCGATGGCACCCTAATCAGTGCCCTAATGCCGTCATGAACCACTCTCCAGTTTATTCTATTATTCTATAACTAGTGGTACTTACAACCGCTAAAGTTTCTCGCAACCCTGTAAGGATCCTAGCGCGAAAGTTAATAAACAACATTGAATCTTATAGCAAAATTGATGAAAACATACTTCAAAACACTCTAGCTTGTCAAGCTTGTGAGTCGAGGAACTATAAACCTCTGAAATTTGAGGATAATATCTAAATTTTTCCTCATCGAACGTTAAAAAAATAACTAAATCCAAAAAAGACGATAAAATTTTGAAAGGATTTGAGAAATGAGTAACTCACGAAAATGAATAATGTTTTTCTTCTCTCAAATCCCACTGTGCCACCGTGTGTGAGCATATTTTCATCGATAATGAAATATCAATGGTTCAATAGACACAGGCTGCGTGTTTTGATCCATGTTCTACAAACTCTGTTCTCGACTAGTCATGGCAGCCACTAGGCAGTTTGAGCGGGTTTCGAGATGGGCTCAGAAGAGAGAAAAAAAAACATACGATCGAAGCAAAATAAAACAGTTCACGTACACGTTCGTCATAAAGTAGATGTTGATGTCGAACGTAGATGTTCCTACTAGCTTTTTTTGATTCCGTTTTTTTTTGTTGCTTGCTTCTGTTTTTCCCCGGTCTCTCGTTTAACCTCCGCTGCCTGAACGCCAATGATGAAGCTGATGGGGATGCTGAATTGTTCATGACTATGAGTCTACCACCGTTTGGCCCCATTTGGCAACTTTGGCTTTTCGTCCTTGGGTTTTGGTATACTTTCCTGGGTCCTGAGATAACTAGGTTGAAAATAAGAGGGTGGGCACAAAAAAAGTTTATGCAAAAGATAAATTCTCCTAGCGCACTCCCACGTGTGCTGTTCATGGTTTTATCAGGTTTTTTTTCTTTTTGCTGGTGGTGCTCTCGGTACTACGACTCTTTACCAGAGTTTTTTCCCGGTGAAGTTCACCTTTTGCTTGAGCTAGGAAAGCCTCGTTTGTAAGGCGTTTGGTCGACGACATACACGCTTTGGGAACATTTTCGGTGAGTCAAAGCTTCATATTATGGAAGGTACCTTACTACTAGTTTTATTCATTCATTTGCGGTAGCTTCTTCGATGCTAGTTGTACTCATTTTTGATGAAGGCTTTAGTGCAGCTTTCTGAAACGAAATGAGCTGTCTGCAACCCACGAAAGTTTCTTTATTAGGCAACATAAAAGTCGTGAAGGATTAGACTATTTTAAGAGGTATGTTTCTGTGTCTCTTGTAAGCTCTGTCTGGTACACATCGTGTTAATAATAATAAAAAACACGTTATCGTTGATGATCAAACAGTAATTTTAAACAAAAAATGCAGAAAAATAACAACAAAATTGGGGATTCCAAACAATAACAAACCCGTCCCGTGGGAAATTTCGAAAAGCCAAAACTGATGAATCAGTTTGAATTGAACTAAAACTACTGACTTGTATTAAGAAATATAAACCTGTTTTCACTGTACAAAAATATTGTCCCCGAAAAAACAGCACCTCCTTTCCAAGTTTTCTTTTCCTTAGGGATCAAAAACATATTAATTCATGCTAGCTAGCTTAAGCTTGCCAGATTGCCCGGTTTTATCCGGGTTTGCCCGGATATTTGATGCAACATTTCGATAAAGTCCGGTCCGGCCCGGTTGCCCGCATATCGTGAAAAAAGTCCGGATATTGCCCGGATTTTTTCACAATTTTCACAAAGAAACCAAAAAAAATAAAAGTTTTTGAGTAAGTTTCGGCAAAATCGATTAACGGTATGGAAATTTTCAACGGTTGCTTCAAATAATTTCGTTGTTTTACTTTTATAAACCTTTAAATATTTAATTGTTCCAACAAGTTTTTGGCGGTCTGCAATTACATTATTATAATATTAATTTCAATTTTTTTTGCATCTTTTCTTTGCTTTTATGTATAATTACATCTAAATTTTGCCCGGTTTTTGCCCGGTTTTTGGATTTGCGAAATTGAAATCCATGCCCGGATTTTGCCAGGGTTTTTTGGAAAAATGCCCGGAATTGCTAGGCCCGGATGGGAGTGGAAAAAATTCTGGCAACCTTAAGCTAGCTAGCCCAATCACATATGAAAAAGCTATCTTTTCTGTTTGGTGGGAGGCATAAGAAGGGACAAGGGGCGAAGAAAAAAAAAAGGTTGGCCCCCAACTTGCCAGCTGAAAAGCTTTGGGAATCGGAAAAGCACCGGAAACGAATACTACTGGATGGTATTGAATTGGTCAATGACGCGAGAAAATGAACGATAGCTCAATCAAGCGAGCGGTGAACATCCGGGAAATCAAACGAACTTCGACTGGGCATGGTTTGAGACCTTGAAGGTTGTGGGAGTGGCTGTCCACCTTTTGAGATGAAACAACATTCGAAGGTGATGGGACAGCTAAGATGGGTGCGTTTGATTGTAATTTTGTAGACACATTTGGATTGAAACGATTTTAGGATAGTGTTGTTCCAACATTGTGAAATTTCCATCAGGGTCATTGAAATAAAAAGGTAGAAAAGCAGTATTGAACTCTTCAATGGATTGCAGAAATGCGTTGCAACACACCTATTAGGAAAAACCTAAAATCAAATCGAAAAAAAATACTACATAAATCCCTCATCTTTGTTAGCTCCAACATGATCGTTTTCTCGAAATGAATCGCTGTTCGTCCAAATACGTTTGAAAGACCGTGAAGAGATTCATTCCTCAACACGATGTGATGACTTTGCAGATAAGAAGAATACGCGATCTACCGCTTTTTTTTTTTTTAAACACTTTTATTGAAGTATGGTTTCCTATTTTTTAAAGTTCATTAATATGTACTGTTCATGTAAGTTGTGGAGAGAAGAAATATTTAAGTTTATTAAGTTATTTTATTTCATCCACTTTGCAGCATGTTTGGAATAAAAATCTGCAGCTTATAATTAAAAGCCAGCAGGTTAGCCGGTTATTGCTCCATTCAGTTTACTATGACGAGTTGCTGAAAAAGTCCAACAAAAAGTAAACAATCACTAAAATTTTGCTAACTTTTGCTAAATAAGATGAATTACTAGTTTTGAGTTCGACCGAATGTGCCACTAGAAAAACAACTTTTTCACATTTGAACAATTTTTTTATATATCAAACTTAGATTTTTTTATATTTTGATGATTTTTATATCTTGAGATACGCTCAATAACATGTCTAGTATAGTTTGAATATTTGAGCTATATTTTTTATATTTGGATAATTTCAATTTAAAACTCGCTTGAAGGTGACACAGTATACCAGTTCAATTTTTTTGGTCTAGTTACCTATACATTCGTTCATGTGTGTCCCATCTTGACAGTTTTGAGGTTTTATTACGGCAGACGACTTTTGTTTTTTTTTTTACTTAAATAACTTTGATTTCTGAGTATTGGGATTGATTACATTAAGTGTTTGAATTACAAGTGATACAACACTAGCTGTTTTTCATTTCGGTTTCGCTTCATTGAGATGAAATTTTAGATTTTTGTTATTTAGACTGATTCACATTCCAAACTTATTCATTTGTAAGTGCAAAAAATACTATTTGCTTAACAAATTGCTAACTAGTTTCTTTGTTTTTTCTCATAAATTTTCACTTTTGGTAGTAAATTTAAAATTGTCATGTAAATGAAAATATTTCTAATGGTACTAGATTCAGATATCCGAGCTTTCGTTCTAACTTGGTCAGCATGTAGAGCAATTCTATCAAGAAAAGGTTCAAAATTCGCCAGCCGATGAAGTACGACCCGTGTTCGTGGTGGGATGTTCAGAATCATCCTCAGGAATTTGTTTTGCACTATTTGCTTCTGAATGTAAGTCCTTGCACAGTTATTATAAATTGGGAAAGCTTATTCCAGCATCGGTGATTATATCATCTTGTAGACAGCCAGCTCGTTGGCAACGTCGATTGATTACTGGGTAATGTTTCTTGAGGAGTATGGTGCTTTTTGTGACTCCATCTTCAATGTGCTGTCGGAAGACAAGCTTGCTACCAATAATGAGACAAAGGTCGATACTTCTGGAGTACTGGATTCGTACCTTCGTAGTTGGAAGTAATCGCTGGCTCAAGCTGTGGGGAATTACGATTGTTTGCGTTTTGGCCCCGTTAACATGAATTTTCCACGCTGCCAAGTATTTACTTCATTTAAGCATCTAGGCCTCTTTGTAGTTTTGCTACTTGAGATTAAATCATTCACCCCTTACAAGTTAAAGCAGAGTCGCCGGTAAACGGATAAAGGGTTCCTCCGTCTGGTAGTCATGGAATATCTGAGGTTAATATATTATAGAGATTCGGGCCTAGAATGCTACCCTGGGGGAAAGTAGCTGAAACCCTGTAGGAGTCGAAAAGAATACTGCCAATATAAACGGATAAAGTGCTGCCATGGAGATAGTTTGCAATAATTTCTCGAGATAAAAAGGGAAATTGAAGCCACATAGTTTGTGGACCGATTCGTTGTGCCACACATTATCAAAGGCGTTTTCCACATCGAAAAGGGCCACTGTCGATTTGGATACACTTTGGTTTCGTCTTACTAAGTCGGTTACTCACTGCAGCTGGTGTACCGTAGAATGTCCCGTCGAAATCCAAATTGCACATCTTAGAGGATATTGTTGGTCTCAGTGTGCTCTAGAAGCCTGGTGTAAATGATTTTTCCAGAAGCTTACTCAAGGACGAAAGTAATTGGTCGGTAGCTATATGGGTTAGTAGGATCGTAGCCAGGTTTCAGAATGGGCACTACCTTGGAGCATTTCCACGATGCTGGAGAGTGGCTTAGTTCAAGACATTGATTAGAAATTTTTGAGAGAAGCATGGTTGGTCCGCACTTCTCAAATCCGACAGTGCGCTGTGTAAATCGCACCGTTATCTTCTTCGATTTGTAGAGCACCACACTTCATTCCGAAATGCGCTACACTCGTTTCCAAGAACAGCCGAAGCCAAGTGCCGAGCAAAACCAGTGCCCCAATAGCAACACTACTGTGTGAGCAGGAGAAATCCCGAAACACACAACTGAAGTGCATTTTTTCCCTTCTCTTCCTACCACAGTAGGCAAACAAACAGCGCGAAACGATATTGCTTATTCCTTTTTTTTTAAAATATGTCTTTATTTGTATCAATTCATCATTACATTTATATTACATTATTACCTTAAATTAGGTGTTCAGCTCAAAAATGAACTGTTCAGAGCCCTATAGTTAACTAGATAATAAAAATGTATTTATAAGATTTAAACTTGCTGAGCGCAATCAAGTATTTAATGTAGGAGAACATCCTGTAATGGTAAAAATATTTTAAACTTAAAACTAAACACTATCCTAAAATTAAACTAATTATAAAGAGAACGAATCTCTGCGATGGAAGACTGCATCGATTTGCCTCTGAAGTTGGAGATGATTTTGTTGGCCATCTCTTCGATAGATTCAATGCCCGCAATCCGATGAAGATTTTCGGTGCTGTGCCAAGGTGGAAGCCGCAAAATCATTTTCAGAACCTTGTTCTGAATCCTCTGGATGGCTTTTTTCCTCGTGGCGCAGCAACTAGACCAAATCGAACTGCATACATTATCGCTGGTCGAAACACTTGTTTGTAGATAAGTAACTTATTACGCAGACACAACTTGGATTTCCTGTTGATGAGAGAATAAAGAGATTTAGTGTATTTATTACCTTTTGATTGAATATCTTCAATGTGATTTTTAAAAGTAAGATTTCGATCAAGTGTGAGTCCCAAGTACTTCACGTGATCAGACCATTCTAATGAAACCCCATTAAAAGTTATGGAATGATTTTCATTAGGTTTTAAAAATTTAGCTCTTGGCTTATGGGGAAATAAAATAAGTTGAGTTTTGGAAGCGTTAGGAGAAATTTTCCACATTTTCAAGTAATTCAAAAAAGAATTTAAATTTTGTTGCAATCTACTGCGTACCACCCGTAAATTTCGACCTTTGGCTGAAAGCAAAGTATCATCAGCAAATAATCTTCTACCTTTTCCTTCTGGTACATCAGGAAGATCAGAAGTAAAAATACTATATAAAATTGACCCAAGTATACTACCCTGAGGGACACCAGCTCTAATGGGTGTCCTTTCAGAGAATGAATTTTGATAGCTTACTTGCAAGGTTCGGCTAGTCAAATAATTTTGTATAATTTTGGTGAGATAACGGGAAAATCAAATCGAGCTCATTTAGCTACTAAACCTTTGTGCCAAACACTGTCAAAAGCTTTTTCAATATCAAGAAGAGCAACACCAGTTGAATAACCCTCAGATTTGCTAGCGTTAATCATATTAGTTACACTCAAAAGTTGATGTGTAGTAGAATGTCCATGACGAAAACCAAATTGTTCATCAGGGAAAATAGAATTCTGATTAATGTGAATCATCATTCTATTCAAAATAACTCTCTCAAATAGTTTACTTAAAGAAGGAAACAAACTAATTGGTCGATAACTTGAAGGCTCTGAAGCACTTTTTCCAGGTTTCAAAATTGGAGTTACTTTGGCATTTTTCCATTTATTGGGAAAATAAGCCAAGTGAAAACATTTATTGAAGATTTTAACTAAAAAATTTAAAGTGCTTTCAGGCAACTTTTTAATAAGAATATAGAAAATCCCATCTTCCCCCGGAGCTTTCATATTTCTAAATTTTTTGAAAATCAATTTAAGTTCATCAATATTTGTCTCACAGGAACTTTCAAATACATTTTGCTTAGAAAAAATATCATCAAATTCAAGGGAAATTTGAGCATCAATTGGACTAACAACGTTTAAATTAAAATCATGAGCAGACTTAAACTGTTGGGCTAATTTTTTAGATTTTTCTGCGTCAGTTAAAAGAAGTTTATCCCCATCTTTCAAAGTAGGAATTGGCTTCTGGGGCTTTTTCAGAATTTTAGTTAATTTCCTAAACGGCTTTGAGTAGGGTTTTATGTCCTCTACTGCTTTAGCAAAATTTTTATTACGGATGAAATTTAAACGACGTTTGATCTCTTTTTGAAGGTCGAAATAAATAAATTTCAAATAAGGATCCCTCGTAGGTACGTTGATATTGGCGTCGACGAATGTTTTTCAGCCGTATCAAAAACTGAAGATCATCATCAATTAAAGGTTGATTAAATTTATGTTTAACTTTGGGTATTGAAGCGGCTTTAGCATTGACTATTGAAGTTGTCAAATTTTCTACAGCCAAATCAATATCTTCAATTGATTTCTGTGGAACGTTTACATCCAAAAATATTGCTTCTTCTTCCTTCCTTTTCTCGTTGGGAAAGAACCAAGCCTACTGAGCTTCTTTAGCGCTGCTCCCCGACACTCAATGTGATGATTTTTTTTCTCTTGCTCTCACCCTAGCGAGGCGTTCTCTGCTCTTTGATTGGGTGTACGCCCGGCGTCTTAACAGAGCTGGGCAAGTGTTTCAGAACGAAAAGTTCACTGAGTTGCATTTTTCAAGCCGTTTGGGGAGAAATAGACAACCATGGAGAGCAGAGTTAAGGCTTTTGGTCCTACTTTTTTCAAGAGGATGATAAAGAAGCCGATTGGACCTTGGGCTTTACCGGGCCGGGTAAACTGACTGAAATTTTTCAGTGCTTCTGGAATGACTCTTTTCTCTTAAAGGACCACACTACACTCGTGGTAAGGATAACTTGAGAGTGGCGAGAGCTGCTGTTTACTATTTCTAGGTTTGTTATAATCACTTTGCTATTTTCTTTGAAGGGCGGTACGGACTTTGGTTTTGATTTCAGAACTTTAGTTAGGCGTCAAATGGATTTGTAGTAGTTTGGCGAATAAGAGAGATTGTTTCGGAAATTCCTGTTCTTAAAGTTATGTACACGAGTTCTAATTATTCTACTTAGTTTTTTTATAAAGAAGTTTCCTAGCAGTGTTTTGAGTCCTTAGGACTTTACGTCTTATACTATTCCTAAGTTCAATGATTCGATTTGTTTTGCTGTGAGTTCTAGAAACTTACATGTTACAGATGTTGTTAGTATAAAATGGTTTTCCGTCTCCTTGATGATGTTGGGAAACCTTTCCAAAATATTTTCGATGACTTCGGTCGGTTGATTCCAGCATGGTGGAATCTTCTACGTGGTCTTCGAAATGCTGTTGGAATCGCGACCAGTTGGCACGATGGTAGTTGCACCTCTCTTTGTTTTGCGTTGGTAGATGATATGAGGACATTTTGGTGAGGGCTTGGGGTGTAGGAAGTATCTCTGAGATATTTTTTAACACTATGTCCATAGTTGGGCCAGCCCCTGCTGGTGAGAAAAAAAGTCTGCGACTCTGGATGGAGAACGAAATAATGACGTAATGCAGTTCTGAAAACGAGTTTTCGTTAATTTTAACACTGGTTTTTTGTCGTATTTGGTGCAAACTTTTTTTCGGAAACCTGTTTCCGAAGTTTGATGAACTCCTCTCGTTTTGGGCAGGTACGGCTTGTAGTTCGATGTTGATTTCCACATTTGAGGCATGAGATTTTAATTTCTTCCACCTCGCGTTTAGATGTTCAATGATTGTTCCCAGCTCGAACTGTTTAACGCACTATACTTCAATAGTGGGAGGTCGTTTCGCGCTAAAGCGCTCCAAGGTAATACTCGTTTCCGAAACCACTATCAGCAAATACCTCATTCCAACATGACTCGATGCACAACCCCTTCTCTGACGAGTTAAGGCTACTATCTTTGTGAATCTAGTCAAGGAAGTCCAGAAACACACACTTTCTCTGTTCAAACATGTGATTAAGTAGGCAAGGCCTCCTAAGCCACGTGTAAAACTCGGACTCCTCCGAACCCTCTAGTGTTGACTTAAGCCACCACTCAGCGCAACTACCCGATTTGCAAGTCGGGTGTTTTACTCCCCGAAGCGCAAATCGAGCCGTAGACCACCCTCATCAGCTCGCACTCGCAGTTCAGTAGCATCAAATCCCGAAACGCATGTCGAACCCTGACACCTCCAGCATAATACTGTGCCTCATTGATACTGACGTGTTTGACGTCTCTAAGTGATAAACCCTCCATAGTCACCACCAGGCTTCCGAAAAGTACAGCTTTGCTATGACAGCGCTTTCCTTGTCGAACAAACTGTCTCGGTTTTCCTTGCCACTCGGTTTGCTGCTGTACCGTCGGTAACGAATCGAAACGCTTCGGCTACGTTGCACATGTTCGGGAACAAACTGTATCTGAACAATCGGCTCAAAACTTGCGCTGCCAAAAATGTTGTGCTTTATGCTGTAGCGAACCAAACCGACAGTTCCGTTTTCAGCCCATCATGCCTCCTGTTTGGAAAATTATTTCATCCTAACTGTCGGCTGCAGGGTGTGACAGTTTTGGGCAGGACTGTCACAGGTGACTGTTATGCCCATTAGGCTGAGTCGATTTGGGGTTATTTTTGAATTTCTCAATCCCTGGGGTCTAAAAAGATTTTTCTTGGTCCAAAACCCATCCATGATTTTTTGCAGAATTTTTAAGTAACGTTTACATGAGTAAATTTGAACTTTTAAGTTTGTATGGGAAAATTGACTATTTTGTACTGAAAAATCATCATCATTTTTGTTTCATCTGTGGATCCAAGCTGGCTGATGGTTTTTGTACCAATTTATAAAATTCCTGAAGAAAATTTTCCGCTAAACAACTTTATCGAAGACCGTAACTTCGTATCTTATGAGTGAAAAAAGTTATTAGCTGTTTAACACGGGTATGTCTTTTCACATTGATTAACAATTAATTCAATTGACATCACTGCTTGAGTCTCGCAAAATGTTGCATGAAAAGTAGTCACGCAATACCTCGCTAGGTACCCTGCAGGGATGTCAATTGAATTTAATTTTTATCAGTGCAAAAAAACAAACCTATATTAAACAGTTAATAGCTTTTTTTCCTAATAAGATAAGAAGTTACAGTCTTCGATAATGTTGTTCAGCGGGAAATTTCCTTCAGAAATTTTATAAATTGGCATAAAAACCATCAGCTTGTTTGGTTCCACAGACAAAACGAAAATGATGTTGATTTTTCAGTACAAAAAAAATCAACTTTCCCATACAAACTTAAAAGTTCAAATTTACTCATGTAAACGTTAATTAACAATTTTGCAAAAAATCATGGGTGAGTTTTAGACCAAGACGAAGCTTTTTAGACCCCAGGGGTTTGAGAAATTTCAAAAATAACCCCAAATCGACTCAGTCTAATGCACATACCGTACCCATACTCGGTCGTATGCGCTGCTGCTCGGTTCGAATAGATCGAACTAGCCATCGAGCAGCAGCATACGACCGAGGCACGACTATATACTCTCTTACGTATTTCTTCTATAATCATTCGTATAATATGCCGAAAAAAGGTGAGATTAAGAAATGAAGACCACTTCCATCTGTACCGTTGAGCCGTCAACACGTACGCCGGAGCATCGTATCGTTGCTGTGTACCTGCAGGAACATTTTACACTATTTATTTTTTCCTTACCTGTATTTCAATCAGCACTTTTCAGTGCTAAAATTATTTTCATTTTCTTTTATTCATATTTTCTCTTTTCTTTCCAGCATGGGGAAGTCTTCGGCCGGCTCAAGGGCCGGAAGAAAACGGATTGCTGAACCTAATCCAGGGCCATCTGCCAAAAAAGTTGAAATTTCCAATTCATTCGATGTCCTTCATAACATCGGTGATGAGGAAATATTCATATTTAATTCTGATAAGAGTACTAAGAAACCTTCTTCTTCCTCTTATACTCTTAAAAACGAAAAGATTCCACCAATAACGGTCACGATTCCTGACTTCAATGCCTTTCGAAAAGAAATCGTCACTTCCGTCAAGGATGTGAAGATTTCTTTCCAGATCGGTCGAAGGGGAACTGCTCGTATATTGGCGGAATCTTTTAATGATTTTCAAAAAATTTTAAATTATTTGAATAATAAAAAACACCAATTTTTTACGTACGACACTAGAAGTGATCGTCCTTTTAAAGTTGTACTTCATGGTCTCACCAGCGATCAGACACCGGATGAGATCACAAATGAATTAAATTCTTTGTTAGGTTTTTCTCCAATTCAAGTAATTCAAATGAGGAAAAGAACCAACACGAATAATACCAGTAGTGTTGGTTTTGCTCCTGAACTTTATTTGATCCATTTTAAAAAGGATCAGGTTAATTATTTGAAAATTTTGGAAAAGGCTCGTCTTATGTTTCATTGTCGAGTAAAATTTGAACCTTTTCGTAAATCCCATACCAATTTTTTACAAAATATTACGCAATGTCGTCGTTGTCAAGCTTTTTGTCATGGCACTAAAAATTGTAGAATGAATGCCAGATGCATGTTTTGCGGCTCATTCGATCATGAAAAATCTAAATGCCTTTTTGGTGGTGATAAGCCAAAAACAGAATTTTTTAAGTGTGCGAATTGCGCAGGTAATCATTCCTCGAATTCTCTAGATTGTCCCGTTATGTATGTATGTATGTATTTCAACCACCCAGGTAGCAAGGCACAGCCAGTAGCAGCGAGCAACTATTGCTTTGCAACTTGTTCAAGATTCATCAACTAGATATATTCAAAAAGTCTTTGAATGGACTGTTACAAGGGATAAGAAAAGTAAGCAGAGGCACTTACATTTCTAAATAGGGGTAGGATCGTATGGTCTCCATCGAAAGTACAAATTAAATATACGAGCGTCTGGATCAAGCCGTTGCAACGCACAGCGCTCAGCTGGGTGGGGAGACGGACCCGTCCTCAATCCACGATCCCTTGCTGGTGAGGTAGCCCAATGCTCTCCTCAAGAATCGCTTCAATCAGATGCCCGGATGGCACAACCTAAAACCCCAAAAATATGACGATTTTATCATGAAATAGTGAGATTAAACAATTTATAATCAGTTATCAAAAATAAAACAAATAACTACTGAAAAAATGTAATAAGATGAAGTTCTAAAACAAAACATTGTTTTTACCTAAGAAAACTAGCGAGATCTTAAGTTTTAAAAAAGTCGTGAGTAAAAACAGATCTCGTATGATTTTATTTTAAATTTTTTTTTCTATTTTTTATTTTGATAGTTTTTTACTTGATTTCCAAGAATAATTAAAAAATTGTTTTGATCTCACCATTTTTTCAGATATAACAGATATTTGGATAGTATAATCAAAAGGAAAATTATTCCACTCACCTGTCAAACCGGATACTGACCTTATAATGTGCTTATATCTACCTTGATACCCATATAAGCCCCCCACACCGTTGCATTGTTATGGAATAAACAAAATTATGAAAATACATGTTTTATAGATAACAAAACCCTAAGCTACATAAACTCGACGGTTTATTACTGCTGTGGATTTATGTAATTACACCAAATTACTACCAAATCTATCAATGATTTATTTAAATGAATAGCGCTTTATTACATTTTTTTGCTTAGCCACTGGTTGCGTGGTAGGAAAGATGTACTTAGTCTTTCAATTGATTGTCTCTAAACAGAATATTTTAATCATAACCTCGCCTGCAAGAACTATCCTTAAACCGTTATCTATAAACTTACTCTTTTCAAACATTTTCATATTTAAAAGAAAAAAAAAGTCACCCTATTACTGGTTTTCTTTCAAATCATTATCACATACACACACTACTCTTTTCAAACAAAAAACATCGCATTAATGAGACGGTACAACAATTACTATGGTTCTGGCTGGCTTTTCTCTTTTCACACTTGCACGTTAATAAAAAAAAGTTCCAGCGCGATTCATTTCACATAACTTATTTGGAATATTCTCTTCTAGCTTCAACCACTGCAATTGTTAGCGAGGTTTTATAAAAATTCATGCTCATACATACATAATTCTATCACACAACACACTATGAGTGTACCGCTTAGTACCAATTATGAATTTTACTTGTTTTTTTTTTTCAGAATAATAAAATTACCACGCATCCCATACCAATTGACTGTTGAAATTATCTTTTTAAATTCAGTTTGCATAAACATCTTCACAATTTAACCATTTTTTTGTTCAATCTTCTTCCGGGAAAAGTTTTTGTCCACCCATTCTCTAGATTGTCCCGTTAGGGCAAAAATTGTTGCTTCTAGGAAAAACCCCAAAGTTTCCAGAAAAGTTTCTTCTCCTCCTTCCTCTTTTTCGTCTTTTTTTTTTATTAGTTGTTAACCCAGGTGGTAAATCCATTTTACGGATTGCATTCCAAGGCACGGCGAGCCACCGCGTCCCCCCAGTTTGCTACTCTGGGTCCATGGGTGCAATTGGACGACTCATGATACAATGCTAAGGAACACTGTACCCCCTACGCCATAAAGTCCACCTGGGGCCACTGACCTTTGTTCCCACCTCGAACTGTTTGACACACTTTGCTTCAATAGTGGGAGGTCATTTCGCGCTAGTGCGCTCCAAGGCAATACTCGTTTCCGAACCCTCTGATAGCATAGCCTCATTCTAACACAACTCGATGCGCGACCCCTCCTCTGACGAGTTAGGACCCGACATCTCATCGTGTGAATGAGGTCCCCACGTAGCGCAACTACTAACTTTGTGAATCCAGTCCAAGATCCAGAAACACAAAGCGAGTTGTCGACGGCACTTTCTCTGTTCAAACACGCGGGTAGGGGGGGTAAGCCCCCTAGGCCACGTGTAGGACTCAGACTCCTCCGAACTCACAAATAGTGTTGACTTAAGTCACCACCCAGCGCAACTACCCGATCTTCAAGTCGGGCGCTTCACCACCCGAAGCGCAGATCGGGCTATAGAACGCCCTCATCAGGTCACACTCGCGGTTCGGGCGCATCAATTCCCGAAACGCGTGTCGAACCCTGACACCTCCGGCAGAATGTGCCTCTCGGACACTGACGTGTAAACACGTCCCTAAGTGATCGGCCCACCATTGGCCACCACTTTGCGCATCTACTCATTTTGCGAGACGGGTCTATACCCACCGAAGCGCAAAACAAGTTGGCGATCGCTCTCCCTCCGGTCGCATCCGCATATCAGGGTCATGACCCCCCGACAGCGTGTTGGACCATCACACTCACACCCAAGTACTGGTACCTAAGTACCCGGGTGCACCACTTCTTCCGCGCGGGTTTGGCGGGACCCGTCGACGGCCTCTAGTGGGTTTGGTGTAGTTCTCTTGGCCGTACATCTGCAATACGCCGGACTTGCAGACACGTTTCCACTCTGCACCACGGGGAGGTGGAACTACGTCGCAGAGCTCCTCTTTTTCGTCTACACACGTCAGACCGGCAAACAACCTGCCTGTTCGCAGTCAGCCTCGGCCTACATTGGAATCACGGCTGGGTAATACTCGAAGTGATTTTAATGTTACCTGGGCTGATTCTGCGCCACAGACTCGTTGTTTATCGTTCTCAGAGGTGATTGAAAATGGGTTGCCCTCTTCAGGTTTAACTAATAAAAATGGGAAAAAACCAAGTCTCAACGTTCATGCGAAGGCTTGGGAAAATCCCCGAAATTCAAAAACTTTTTCTTCTCCTTCCTCTTCTGATTCTAACAATTTTGTTGATTTGGGTGAGATTACTGAGGAAAAATTAAAATTTTTTGCATCAAAATTTAATGGAAATGATGCAACTTATGTTGAAAGTATATTCAATGTTTGAAGCTTTCCAAACTTCTTTTTTTTTTATTTTTTTTTTTATTTTTTTTTTATTTTATTTTATTTGATCGACAAGGTGGGGGTGCAGCTATTGTCATCAATAGTCGTCTCAAATTTAGACTTCTTCCTTCTTTGAATACAAAAGTCTTAGAAACAATTGGAATTGAATTAGAAACTTCTATGGGGAAAATTATAATTGTTGCCGCATATTTGCCTTTTCAATGTAGCGGTGAACAAAAAAATTTTTTGAAGGGAGATTTACAAAAACTCACCAGAAATAAATCTAAATTTTTTATAATTGGTGACTTTAATGCAAATCACCGATCTTGGAATAATATTTCATCAAATTCAAATGGGAATATTTTGTTTAATGATTGCTCTGCAGGTTATTATACTGTTGAATATCCTAATGGGCATACTTGTTTTTCTTCAATTAGAAATCCCTCCACAATTGATTTGGTTCTAACGGATTTAGGCGAGCATTGTAGTCAATTAGTTACTCATGCGGACCTCGATTCAGACCACCTTCCAGTAATATTTTCTTTATCCCAAAGTTCCATTGAAAACCCTTTAAAATCAACTTTTAATTTTCAAAAGGCTAACTGGGAGCGATATATGAATTTTATTGAACGTAATTTAGATGTAAACGTTCCATTGAATTCAATAGAAGATATTGATTTGGCTGTAGAAAATTTGACAACTTCAATAGTCAATGCTAGAGCCGCTTCAATACCTAAAGTTAAACATAAATTTAATCAACCTTTAATTGATGATGCATGATCTTCAGTTTTTGATACGACTGAAAAACATTCGTCGACGCCAATTTCAACGAACTAGGGATCCTTATTTGAAATTAATTTATTGCGACCTTCAAAAAGAGATCAAACGTCGTTTAAATTTCATTCGTAATGAAAATTTTGCTAAAGCAGTAGAGGACATAAAACCCTACTCAAAGCCATTTTGGAAATTAACAAAAATTCTAAAAAAGCCCCAGAAGCCAATTCCTACTTTGAAAGATGGGGATAAACTTCTTTTAACTAATTCAGAAAAAGCTCACAAATT
Source organism: Uranotaenia lowii (assembly GCF_029784155.1). Lineage (NCBI taxonomy): Eukaryota > Metazoa > Arthropoda > Insecta > Diptera > Culicidae > Uranotaenia > Uranotaenia lowii. The sequence goes on from NC_073693.1 coordinate 259,861,833, forward strand.
AGCCCAACAATTTGAGTCTGCTCATAATTTTAATTTAAACGTTGTAAGTCCAATTGATGCTCAAATTTCCCTAGAACTTGATGATATTCTTTCTAAGCAAATTGTGTTTGAAAGTTCTTGTGAGACAAATATTGATGAACTTAAATTGATTTTCAAAAAATTTAAAAATATGAAAGCCCCGGGGGAAGATGGGATTTTCTATATTGTTATTAAAAAGTTGCCTGAAAGCACTTTAAATTTTTTAGTTAAAATCTTCAATAAATGTTTTCATTTGGCTTATTTTCCCAATAAATGGAAAAGTGCCAAAGTAACTCCAATTTTGAAACCTGGAAAAAGTGCTTCAGAGCCTTCAAGTTATCGACCAATTAGTTTGCTTCCTTCTTTAAGTAAACTATTTGAGAGAGTTATTTTGAATAGAATGATGATTCACATTAATCAGAATTTTATTTTCCCTGATGAACAATTTGGTTTTCGTCATGGACATTCTACTACACATCAACTTTTGAGTGTAACTAATATGATTAACGCTAGCAAATCTGAGGGTTATTCAACTGGTGTTGCTCTTCTTGATATTGAAAAAGCTTTTGACAGTGTTTGGCACAAAGGTTTAGTAGCTAAATTAGCTCGATTTGATTTTCCTGTATATCTCACCAAAATTATTCAAAATTATTTGACTAGCCGAACTTTGCAAGTAAGCTATCAAAATTCATGCTCTGAAAGGATACCCATTAGAGCTGGTGTCCCTCAGGGTAGTATACTTGGGCCTATTTTATACAATATTTTTACTTCTGATCTTCCTGATGTCCCAGAAGGAAAAGGTAGAAGATTATTTGCTGACAATACTTTGCTTTCAGCCAAAGGTCGAAATTTACGGGTGGTACGCAGTAGATTGCAACAAAATTTAAATTCCTTTTTGAATTACTTGAAAATGTGGAAAATTTCTCCTAACGCTTCCAAAACTCAACTTATTTTATTTCCCCATAAGCCAAGAGCTAAATTTTTAAAACCTAATGAAAATCATTCCATAACTTTTAATGGGGTTTCTTTAGAATGGTCTGATCACGTGAAGTACTTGGGACTCACACTTGATCGGAATCTTTCTTTTAAGAATCACATTGAAGATATTCAATCTAAATGTAATAAATACACCAAATCTCTTTATTCTCTCATCAACAGGAAATCCCGACTTTGCCTGAAGAATAAGATGCTTATTTACAAGCAAGTCTTCCGACCAGCGATAATGTATGCAGTTCCGATTTGGTCTAGCTGCTGCGCGACGAGGAAGAAAGCCATCCAGAGGATTCAGAACAAGGTTCTGAAAATGATTTTGCGGCTTCCACCTTGGCACAGCACCGAAGATCTTCATCGGATTGCGGGCATTGAATCTATCGAAGAGATGGCCAACAAAATCATCTCCAACTTCAGAGGCAAATCGATGCAGTCTTCCATCGCAGAGATTCGCTCTCTCTACAATTAGTTTAATTTTAGGATAGCTTTAGTTTTTAGTTTAAAATATTTTTTTTTCACTACAGGATGTTCTCCTTTATAAAAATGCTTGATTGTGCTCAGCAAATTTAAGTCGAATAAATAAATTTTAGTGATTATTAAACTATAGGGCTCTGAAAGTTCATTATTGAACTGAACACCTAATTTAATGTATTAATGTAATATAAATGTAATGATGAATTGATACAAATAAAGATATATTTAAAAAAAAAAAAGAAATGAAGAGAGTGAAAAAACTATGAACTAAACGGAGAGGTTTCCGTGCGTGTTGCAGATACCGCATGAGTCAGTTTTTGGAATGATGTTGCATTGAAGCAGGAACGACCAGAAAGTGAAACGGCGAGCAAACACGCTAAAGAAACAGAACTAAGAAAAAATGTTGTTTGTCACTCTACACTGACTGCTTAAACCATTAGGGTCCTTATCACCGTGAGTATACTTTGAGTATATTCTATATCTATTTATCGTGTAATAATACCTATATAGAAGGGGAAGAAAGTTAAATAAAATTAGTCGTGTTTATTATTTATTCAACTATATTTCGTTCCATGAGGGGATTTATTCAATTTTAAACCATCAAATTTTAAAATAGATGGGAAGACACTGAATTAAAAAAAAATGCGTGCAAAATTAAAATGAAACAGTAATTAAAATATTTTATTAAATTACTATAATAAATAGAATGTGGTATATAATTAAAAAAAATATTACATTCACTAGAATCCACAAAGCTTTAGATTCAGGTGCTCAAATAAATACTGTGACTAAGGAAATTTTCAATGCTTTGCACGAAAATAGTAAATTCAGGAGTAATCTATAGAACGTACAGGATAGAAGTGACCGTAGACTCAAAGCATACGCTACAGAAGGCGATATCGATGTTTCCCATACCTTCGAGATAACTCTTTTCATTTCAAATGATCGTCTTAAATTAATTGAGAAGTTTTATGTGGTAAAGGAGATGCCAGCAGATCGTGGCCTAGAGGATAGCATACTTGTCTTCTAAGCCAATGATCATGAGATCGAATCCCGGTCGTGACATAACCTGGCACACATAGTATGATGAAGGTTGACGGTTTTAGCATTAGTGAAATGCTAGCCGGGTATACCTTGGAATTGTACGCCTCAATGATGCAGCACATGCATGTGGATGGATCTTTTCAAGGGAACTTAGATTGCACTTGGAGATCCTACCTAGCTATGTGTGTGCTCGTAGTGCTACCGGTAAATAACTGCAACTTCAACCAATAGTGCAGGGGTGTCAAGTAGCACAGCAAAGTAAAAACTAATAACGCGGGGTAATACCACAATAGATCAACTTAATGGTCGCAGTGGACTCTCTCCCCAACAGGAAAAAAAAAGTGGTAAAGGAGTTAAGATCACTTCTTGGAAGGCCAACATCCATACGATATACTGTTTTACTTTTGGGTTTGCAAGTACCAATTACCAGAAAATATAACCACTGTAATTATGATCAACTTGACCGGACAGTTTCTACGATAGATGGCTCTTAGTTTCCTAAATTTAACGTCCCACCAGTTAAACTCCAATATGATCGAACAAAAACACCATGCCGAAACGTATTAATGAATATCCCTTTGGCGATCAAACCTTTGGTAGAGAAAAGATTACAGGAATTGAAAGCGTCGGATATTATAAAACCCGTCATTGATGGGATGGACACATCTTTTTGTTCATCACTCTTAGTTGTACCCAAAGGAAAAGAGGATTTTTGATTAATCATCGATCTTCGAGGGCCGAATAAATACATTGTAAGAACGCCGTATACGATGCCTACTTTGGAAAAGATTGTTGCGGATATGCATGGAGCAAAGTGGTTTAGTACATTGGATTTAAGTAACGCTTATTTTCATATTGAACTCTATGATGAATCTAGATACCTTACTAACTTTTGCACGGAATTCGGCATGTTCCGTTTTGTTCGTCTTCCGTTCGGATTTTTGAATGCTCCTGACATCTTTCAGGAAGTTATGGAGAGAAAGATTCTGCAAGGGTGCAGTGGTACAAAAATATACTTAGATGATATTTTGGTCTTTGGGCGATCTAAGGAAGAACATGATGCCAATCTTGAAGCTGTTCAACGTCGATTTACAGATCACAATGTCAGAATTAATACAACAAAAAGCGTATTCTGCAGTTAGAAAGTAACATTTCTGGGGTTTGTTTTAACACCGGATGGCTGGGAGATCGAGGAGGAAAAGCTATCTGCGATCAAAAACTTTCGAAGGCCTTAACCGTGCTCGGAAGTAAAAAGCTTCCTGGGATTAATTACATTTACAGACAAGTTCTTGTTGAAACGTGCAGACAGAACAGAACACCTTCGAAAATTAGCGAATTAAGATCATTTCTATTGGTCAAAATACGAGGAACAGGAATTTAAATTTCTTACTGAGAAAGCGCTTAGTGATATCAAAAAGCTTGGGTAACGAGGATTCAGAAAAACACGTTGGATCTTCAGTGTTTGGACATTTAAGCCGAGTAAAGACGTCGCAGATTTTGAGGATGCTGGAATGAATTCAAGACGCAAAACCCGTCACGACAGTTTCTTGGATAGTCACCTTAATCCGATAGTCAGTCAAGGTGAAGTGACAGATTTTCATTCCTAAAGTTTATCTGAAGTGCCGTTCTTCACTTTACCTGAAAGTTAGATGCCAGATTGATAGAAGATAGAAATTTTTAGTCATTGTGTGCAGAATGAGCGTAAAAAACTGATTTTTGTCAATTTCTGTTTTCTAGCAGCTTGCTTTTAAATGATGTTTTTTTTTTCAAACCTCAAATCAGAACAATTATTTAACCCGAACACTGCTTTACGATAAAAGCAATATTAAAAAAAAATTATGCCTATTACAATGACTTCATTACTCACGTATTAAAAGTCCTCAATGTATTTCAGAACTACAATATTATTTCTACTGGAAACGTACTTTAATGATTTACACCTCCACCAACTTTCTACAACTCAGGACAATGTCTAATGGCAATGTAATTGTTGGCTGCTGAGTCCATAAAATTTCCATCAGAGCTCAAAAAAAGCACTCTTTCCCTTCTGTTCGAATCGCTGTGAATGATGATTTAATGCCTTCCGACTTTATCCACCTTTTGGTGCGCTTCAACAGTTTGTCATAAACGTATTAGCTCCTATTTCTTTTTTCCACCGTTTGGTGTTTGAGGGGTAGGGGCAGAAAAATCGAGCTCAGCTTTTAACGTGTTGGTACCTTATTTCCCGAACCCAAAACCAAACATTCAAGATACAGCTGAGCTTGGCTAAGAAAACGATAAACCAAGGGAGAGAAAAAAAATCTTACAAAGTGTATCCTGGCGAAGGAGACAATAAAGAATCGCCTGCGGGTTGATGATTTATACGACACGTTGAATAAAATATTCCCGTCACATAAAACAAATATCACATGTGAAGATGACACAGTTTGAAACCGATGGCATCCGAACGAGAGACTTTTGCCCGGAAGCTGCCAAACGCACACTGGGATAAAAGATTAGCGTTTTGAAATTAAAATTAGAAAAAAAAAACACACAAAGCTCTCTTTAAACATTTAAAAGTTTTTTTTTTATAAAACTGAAGATACCTTTTTCACAAAAAAATATATATGTATTTAAAAAAATATCGAGCTTATTGGTACCTTTATTGTTTCAGTGTTATTTGAATTTCGAATACTTTAGCAGCTCATAAAAAATAATGTTGAAATTGCGACTTCTTCCTGTTACTCAGCAGAGTGGCAGAGCGCAAACGAAGCTGCTTCCTGCCACAATATTTAGGACTGGGTATGAGGAGTGAGAAGATCCCGTTCCGCAAAAAAAAAGTGAGGATTATAAACAACCAGTGCGAAAAAAGAAGATGCTGAGACAAAAAAAAGCTGCCTGATCCTTTTATCTTTCAATGAAATCGACATGTCGTAAATCAGAACCCTAGCGCGTTGAGCGGAAAATGGGTGGAGTTGTGATAAGGAAAAGCAGAAAAAGAAGTCGAAAAATTCCACCCAGATAAGCTACTCGCGAGCGAAATCTTCCGCTTATTTATGGGCCCATCAGACATCAATCAAGAGCCTCAGCGCGAAAAGCGATTTTTCTTGATTCAAAGCTCATGTTCTTATGCGTGAGTTCTTGAGAAATCCAGATGCTGTCTGAAATCGGAAATCATTTGGACCGAAATGGGGCAACCTTAAAACACGTTGGCGTTTGATTTCGGTTAACAGCTTGTAAAATGGGGTGAATTTGTTATCAATGGCAATTCTAAAATCGGAAGGCAGAGTATCCGGTTGAGTAATTTAGCAGATCGATTCACTAATGACTGCTGGTGGATTTATATTGGATTGGAAAATTTATTAGGTACAGCTGGAAACACTCATTTTATCAGTTTTAACAAATTGTTCTCACTTATTTTAATGCTCTTCTTTTTCTAACTTTTTATGCGTTCAAGGCGTATTCCATTCTTGAGCGATTTAACTGACAAAGTTTTAACTTATTCCAAACATTCTGAAAATATTAATAAATAACCTGCGAACGCATTCAAGCGCGAAAACCATAACGGCATGGCAGCACCTGCTAATTGGTATAATTAAATTTTCATTCAATCATTTTAGCAGCATCCTCTCTATGAATACCTGACAGGACAAAACACTAAAGGTTGTTGCGTTAATAGCTGGCTGCTCCTCCGTGTTGACGACGGACCCGACACGGATTGCTGAGCTGTTTGTTTATTATTTGTGCCGCACCGGAACCGGAATCTCGGCGATTTGCGCTTTTCGGCTTGGGCTTCTCTGGGCCTCTTTGACAAATCGTTTTGACTGTTTTGCAATTATTGTATTTTTAAGTATTTAGCTTTTGCAAGGTGACACGTTTTGTCCTGCTTGCTGATACAGAAATGGATATTATTGAACCTTTTGAAGCAAAAAGTCTTAGAGTCTTAAATATTCGTGTTAAGTTCAGAAACTATGAGAATCAATAAAATTTGAAGACAATTGTCTTTTTAAATCTTTTAATTGTAAATATCCATCTGTAAGGCGTGTTCAATCAAAAGAAGCTCTCCAAACTTACGGTTTCACAATGCCAATAACTTTTTTTTCCCTTTTTTTTCAAAATCGATATGTACTGAAATGTTTTCATCACTAAAAGTTCCTTTGAAAAAATCAAATTCAAAAATTTTTTAAAGAAGCAATCAGCGTGGTTTGATTCGCATATCGTTTCCTCTTGTGAATTTTCTTTATCCAGAATGGGAAATGCTTTCACCCTTCCGGAAGTGGCAACACAGATGAAAAAAAAAGTAAGAAAGAAACGGAAAATGGTTTTTTCCCGTTTATCAATAAAACCTCCCGTTTTCGCACCCAAAGAAAACAAACACCGGAAAAGCATCTGCCACCTCGCTCGAGTAATGCCGAAAAGAATTTGCCTCTGATTGATAACTGATGTTACCGGAAGGAACGTTTTCCGCCGGTGTGCCTGAGCTTTGCTACGATATTGCGCATCGAAGCTATTTTTCCTACTGATGTACCACTTATTTTTGACACCTGACGCATAAGGAAAGTTTTTTTTCGTGTGTTATTTGTGTTTTGCTTTAAGCATTTTCAGTGCAAAAAAAATTATTTAAATGAGCTGTTTTATCCCTAATCCGCTCTTGAGTGTCGATATTGTAAGTTTGGCGTCTTGTAGCTCTATTCGGGTGCATCCGAATGAACATTATTTTTTCGGGGGCCCTCAATGAGTTCTTGAAATCTTCGATTAGACGCACCCTGAAAGCTAAGGAACAAAAAATCTCTATTCGGACCTTGAGTGTCAATTTGACACTCTTCGCTTTAATCCGCAATATCTTTCTTGTTTCTCAACCGATTTTTACAAAAATTTTAATTAGGTCAGATCGGAACAAAATTCAAATCCTTCTTTTGTCACTCGGAGTTGGAACATCGCGATAAATTGCACGAAAGCTTGTATGCAACAAAATTGCATACTTTATCATTGCACAAAACATATAAATCGAAAAAAAATTATCAAAAAATTCAATAAAATACAGAATACAAAAGTTAAAGTAAAAAACGAACACAAACACAAACAGGATCTCAATGAAACTTGATGTTTCCTCAAAGAGATTCAGTTTTTCAGCTGATATGTTTTTGGTATTGATGAAATGCAACAGGTGTTACATTTATTACAAATTATCCCAATTTCGTGAAAAAGGAATTTTAATCAATTACTATTTTTTAATAGAAAACTGCATATCTTAAACATAAATCATTAGAATAATCTGAAACTTTGGGCATTGTTAAATGCATTCTTAAGCTTTAAATTGACATTTAATGTTTAAATAAATCAACTTTGAAGTGTGACAAAATAACAAATATTTGAAAAAATGCATCTTCTCATAAGGATATACAGGGGCAAATATAAAATATTTTATGTATCAAAAAACCTTTCAATTTGTTTTATCAAATGATTTCAAATTTCATGTTGCAATGACATATAAAGGAAAATCTGATTACTGGATAAACAAGGTCAAATAGCACTCTACTGAGATAAATTATGGTCTAATCCAACGGTAGATTTGATTTTTCAAGAAAATTTTACGTAAAATAGGAACTATTCCAGGCTCTGAAACCAGTGACTTCGAAATTTTTAGGTTTATGAGTCCAAATTTTATATTGGGCATTGGACGGTTCATATGGGCGACCTCCTTCAAAAGGGAACGTCTCCAAATTAGATTGTAATTGAATTAGAAGTTCTCATAAAAAGCTTCCCGTTTCAAGTATCAGCAAATTAGCATGGTGGTTGAGTCTTTGAAAGACTTTTGAGATGTGCAACCATTGGAAAAAATCGAACTTCAGCCTGTGTGCAGCCTGTTTTTAATGATTATTTAAATTTTGATGATCTTTGGTAACATTGACAAAAAATATTGAGCTGATTCGGTTGAAATGACCAAAATAATGCATACAAACCAAAATCATGTGCTTAGCTGTTTAACAATTGGCAAATCATACTTTCGCAGCGCTTTTGTTACTAGGCACCAAGAATCGGTATGAAACTGCATTTCGGGTGAATATAAATTTATTGCTGAAATCTTGATTAAATATATTCAAAGTCCAGTGCAAAGTTGAATTTGAGAAATAAAAAAGAAAAAAAAGAAATTGGATATACCTCACGGTTGAGCAAAGTTCTCACTAAACGACTAAACGTACACTGCAAAAAATCGACATTTAAAGCATATGTTTCTCCCACACATACGTTTCTTGGATTGTTCTACTTATTAAATTTATTTAAATCAATCAAAAATCAATATTTGGACACATGAATTTTAAGTGACAAAATATATCGGTCTGACCTTATTAAAATAAGCGTGAAGAGCCAGCCAAAAAATCATCGAACTCGCTTTCGATGATTTCTAATTCCTGATTGTTCACAAAATGGCGAAGTTTTATATTCAACCACGGAGAATCGGAACCGGAAAAAAACTTGATATCCTGCTAAAAGTGCACTCGAAAGTGAAGAACTATTTAAAGAACTTTTCTGCAGAAAGAAAGAAAGCCAGCTGTCGAAGTGTGGCCCAGAAAAAACGATAGTCGGTCGGAAATTTACGGTGAAAGTGGTCAGCAACAATCGTACCAAAAAAATGTCACTTGGGAGCTCGAGAAGCGGTTTTCCGGGATCATTCACCATATTAAGGGCCGATTTAATGCATGCAGGGAAGACCCCGGGATGAATCCCTTGATGGGCTTAGGCGGCGGTCCAGACTCGACGACGGGTGGATGAAACCGCGATCCCGACCCCGATCAAGTGTTTTGCTAAAATTTTCAACAAGATTCATCCGATTATCATGCATCATACACAAGAATGCAACTCATATGTAAATTAAAATTCAAATATGTAAATTAAAAGTTCAGGATATCAATCTTTCTTTAATATTTTTTAAATGAATTGAATATTGAAATAAATAATTTCGAGCCAAAAGGTTTTTTTAAATCATATTCTTATCAAATGGTAACCATATTCCAAATTTAATAACATTTATCGGTCTCACATGCCCTTCATATGTGTCACCACACATAATGTTTTCGATGTTTTTCGACACACGTATTTTTCATATGTGACACAAATTGCAAAAATCTATATAAGCTCACACATAGCCACAGTATGTCGATTTCGTTGAGTGTAGAAATCTTAACAAAAATGAACAAGGTTGCCTGAGACCTAAATATTTCACAACTAAGAAAGCACAATATATCACAGTAGCTATACTTTTGGAAAATAAAGTAAATAGTCAGGCAATCAAAAAAAAAATTATCTTATAACTGTAAAAGCTGTCAGATATAAAATAAAACATATATGATGGTTTTGTTATTGAAGAGGAAACGCGATTCAAAACACTCCCGCTTCAATAATCGAGAAAGCTTTACTTCATTGAAGGATGACTTCTATACATTGCTTGCCTGGAGCAATTATGGAATGATTTAAAAGAGAAGTACAACTTCCAATATTTAAAAAGCTGAAACATAAACCAGAATTGTTTGGAATTTTTTTTTGCAGTAATCCGTTGAAAAAACGTTAATAACACTAATCTCGATTCAAGCAAGTTTAAATCGGCTTGCAAATCATTAGAAGTACACCAACTCATTGCTTCACATTCTTACAAAACGGCCGTTTTGTAAGAACGTGAAGTGTCGTGTCCTGTAATACGTCGTGTGTTGATTATGTTCTAAATAATCCTCTATTCAAGCAAAATAAATTACTGGAAAAAACCAGTCGAGTTTCAAATAAGAAACAAATTCTCAACATCAAAGTTCTGACGATTAGGATTTTGCTCTAAGGCAGGCAAACAGTGTTTACTTAACAACTTGATGGGTTCATAGCAAAGCAACGCATCCGAAATGCATGCGAAAGGCTGATTTTGGACAATGAAAGTGTAGATGCGTAGAAATTCAAAGTGTTGACCAAGAACAAATGACATCATGAAAGGTGTGAGGATGAATAATCCTGGATCATTTATTTTTAATTTCACTTAAAAAACGTTGACCTTTTTTGAAAAAAAATTGAAACTTGTCTAGAAGAATCAGCTAGCGGAGTTATAAGAAAAAATATTGAAACTTTAATGTGGCCTTAATGGAATCATGATTTAGTTACCGATACTCTTTGTACATCCTGCGCAAGATTGGTTGCCACTTAGTACATGCTTATGTTAGTCAGAGCAAAGTTTAATACCTTTATTATGGATGACAAATGTAGCAAACAGAATAAACGAAATCGGTTCAATTTTTTTTAAACTCAATTACTCTCATTAAATGTTTTCCTGATATTTATGTTCTTGTATTCTCATGTGTCATTTCATTTTCATTGAATATATGAAATATTTCAAACAATTCGTTATTAAGTAATCATAACATAAATTAAACACACTCCTATCTTCTTCTGGATACATTGAAAAAAAAAAAAATAAAATGTACAGTTTTTTTTTTGTGAAATTACCAGTTTTTTTCCTAAGATGTCCTATACAACCTTTTCAAATGGTATATTTCCGTTAAATTATCCTGAAACTGACGTGTTTTGAGATGTCAATAAATTTTCGATCAGTTGTCAGTAAACAGTTTTAATTTCCTTTTCGAACGATTGGTAAAAAATCTGGAATATTAAATCTCTGGAGCCACGATTATAAAAGTAAGAATTTTTATTCCAGTTTCATCAGATTCACATGACGTAATTTTTGTAAAGCTGCTTAACGCATCCATTGGTTTGATTATTAGAATGCAAACGAAAAACAACTTTTTCTGCCAACTTCAATTACTCTCAGGAGCCACGTTTTTTGCACTTAGTCGTTTGAAGCCATCTTGAAGCATTAATTATCACAGGGCTTATGCTAGCAATCAAACGACAAAAGCACCAAAACTTAGACCAACCGATAAACTGAATGCGAAAGGAATTTCATCTCCTCTCAATTTGTGTAATCCTCCACGATGTTCGCCTTTAATCTTTAGCTGAAGAAGTAGCATTATGACAGAACACCTTTCGCTTGCTGGCCCTGTCCTCAAAATTTTTCATCTGCAAAATTCCGTTGACAGCAAGCTTCATGCGGCTATAAATAGATTGCACCTAACTTTTCAATGCTAGAAAGCATCTAGAAGCGATCGTTGCTAATTTCACTGCATTCAAATTCAAACCAAAGCCTTTGAGTTCTCTCGAATTTTCATTCGGCATTGCAATCTGTGTAAAGGGTCCGGGGATAAGTCCGGAGTACCTCAAGGCAGCAATTTGGGTCCTTTACGGTTTACGCTGTTCTGTAATGACATGAATTTGTTGCTCACTAGGTGTGGAGTTTTGCTGTATGCGGATTAGTCATAAACAATCAATCTGACTGCTTCAAATTGCAACGCTTCTTAGACACAGTTGTGAACTGGTGCGCTAGCAATTTACTCGTTTTGAGTGTTGCGAAATGCTGTATTATCACATTTGGGCGCAGGAAAAATCCCTTTGTGTATAATTACAATGTTATGAGCAAGCAGTTGCATCGTGTTGAGGAGATTAAGGATCTTGGCGTTTTGTTGGACAGTCAAATGACTTATGATTTATCATACGTCTTAGCAAAGAATTCACAGATCCGGTCTGCTTGCGAGCTCTGTATTGCTGTCTGGTGCGATCAATACTGGAATCCGTGAATCTTATATGGTGGCCTTTTAAAGCCGCATGGACAGCACGTTTTGAAGCAATTCAACGTCGGTTCGTACGTTACGCTCTTCGAGAGCTACCTTGGGAGAATCATTTAAATTTACCGCCATACGCACAACGTTGTGCCCTGCTTGGACTTCATCCGCTGTCGGATCGTCGTTCCATCGGTCAATCGCTGTTCGTGGCAAAAATTCTTCGGAACGAAATTAATTGCTCTTGGCTACTTTCTCGCTGTAATATTTATGCGCCAGTGCGAACTCTACGAAATAGAAACTGGTTATCTCTGGAACGGAGAAGTACGCGTTATGGAAGCAACGACCCTCTTCGTTCAGCAAAAATATGCTTCCTTAGTTATTATACTATCTTTGACTTTCATGTATCCACTTTAACCTTTCGACGCCGTATTGAATCTGAATTAAGTGATCAACTACGAAGTTAAGTAAAACTATCGTGCCTTGTACAACTAACATTAAGATGATCATAAAGACACCCATGTTAGAAGATTTTATCTTCTCTCTTATATATAAAAATGGAGGCATTTTCTTTGTAACAACATCACGTATGAATGGTCGGTCGGAATGAAGTGAAATTTGGTATCCGAGGGTTTTTTGGGTCAGAGATGGTTTGTATAATAGTTTCAAGAATCTCACTTTTCATGAAAGGGGGGTCCCCATACAAAATTATCTCTTCACATCTTCTTATATATAAAAATGGAGGCGTTTTCTTTGTAACAACATCACGTATGAATGGTCCGTCGGAATGAAGTGAAGTTTGGTATCCGAGGGTTTTTTTGGGTCAGAGTTGGTTTGTATAATAGTTTCAAGAAGCTCACTTTTTATGAAAGGGGGGTCCCCATACAAAATTATCTCTTCACATCTCTTCTTCTTATATATAAAAATCGAGGCATTTACTTTGTAACAACATCACGTATGAATGGTTGGTCGGAATGAAGTGAAATTTGGTATCCGAGGGTTTTTTGGGTCAGAGATGGTTTGTATAATAGTTTCAAGAAGCTCACTTTTTATGAAAGGGGGGTCCCCATACAAAATTATCTCTTCACATCTCTTCTTCTTATATATAAAAATCGAGGCATTTACTTTGTAACAACATCACGTATGAATGGTTGGTCGGAATGAAGTGAAATTTGGTATCCGAGGGTTTTTTGGGTCAGAGATGGTTTGTATAATAGTTTCAAGAATCTCACTTTTTACGGAAGGTGGTCCCAACACAAATTCAACTTTATTTGTTACGATTTCCATAAGAATCGATTCGCGAGCACGATGAAGTTAAGGACGTGTAGAAGAAATCAAACATTTATTTCGATTACATAAGAAGGTAAAACGAAGTTTACCGGGTCAGCTAGTTTTATATAAATAAATAAATAAATAAATAAATAAAAAAAAACAAAATTTGGTCAAGGGAAACGCGTGTAAATCGGTGAAATCGTTTAAAAAAAATCAAATTAAATTTCTTTTTCAAGTTTAATTAGTATAAAATTTAGGAAAAATATTCAGTTAGGCTTCCACTTTTCAAAATCTGAATTGCCGTTTAACCCCTGCCATCAGATTTTGTACAGCCACCTTGTCCTCAGAAAGCCAGTTTGCCTTGAAATGCTGCTCGTCTTTAGCAGTTTTTTCGGTCTTCTTTAGGTTCCGCTTGACAATAGCCCAGTATTTCTCAATTGAGCGGAGCTCTGGCGTGTAGAGAGGGTTTTTGTCCTTGGGAACCACCTGCACGTTGTTGGCGGCGTACCACTCCATGGCCTTTTACCGTAATGGCAAGATGCGAAATCCGTACGTAAACAGTACGAAACAACCGTGTTTTTTCAGGAAAGGCAGCAGACGTTTATTAAAACACTCTTTCACGTATATTTCTTGGTTGACAGTCCCAGAAGCTATGAAAATGCTGCTTTTCAAGCCACAGGTACAGATGGCTTGCCAAACCAGATATTTCTTCGTAAACTTTGACAGTTTCATGTGCTTGAAAATATCTACTACCTTTCCCCTTCCTTTCGCCGTATAAAACTACTGTACCGGAAGCTGCTTGTAGTCGGCTTTGACGTAGGTTTCGTCGTCCATTACCACGCTGTCAAACTTCGTCAGCTTCGTCGTGTATAGCCTCCGGGATCGCGCTTTGGCCGTCGTATTTTATTTATCAATGCGATTTGTAGTCACTACTTTCTTGTAAGTCGATAGTTCGGCTCGTTTTTAGCTCGATGCACGGTTGTAGACGATACACCCAGCTTATTTGCGGCATCTCGGAGAAAGAGGAAAGGGTTTCTCTTGAAACTACCGGCAACTCTCTTTGTCGTCTCATCGGCTTCTGGTTTTCGATATCCCCCCGATCCAGACTTCCTGGCTGTCGACAAACGTTCCCCAAACACTTTAATTACATTTATAACGGTTTATTTGGTAACCTTTAGCGATTTTGACAGCTTTGCGTGCGAGTAGCTCGGATTTTCGCAATGCGCGAGCTGCTTTTCTTCCTTGGACGGCTTTTGACAACTGAAGAGTGAATTCCAAAATCAAAATAGGAGCAACGTTCTACACACACACACCTTCAAAATGAGGGGTGTTCAGGTTTTTTTAAATGCAAAATTGAAAGAAATACGTCAAATTGATATTGACCAAATTTTGACCGCATCACCCTTTATGTTAAAAGTGTGTAATGTCTCTATCATGTGTTCAACTAGAGCTGTGTTGTCTTTCTCTTTCTGTTTTTCTGTAGTTGTGCTTTTGTTTGTATTACCGTTTCGTTTTTTCTTCAGTAACTTGAAGTTACTCCGGTGGCCTGCGAGACATCGATCGAGAGTATTTTTGTCGTATACGGCAACCAAAAACATAATTTTACAAATTCACAGTGAATCTCCACCACAACACATCCGGACAATATGATTATACTCAAGCAATTTGAAATCCACTATTTTGTAAATAACGCTAGAAACTAAGAAATCAATAATATTAAAAAAACACACATAACTCACACGTTTCCTGATGAAGGTGTTAACCAACAACGAAACGTTGGATCAATAAAATTTTAAAAATTGGACTGATTTGCCGTTAATTTAAATCGTTAAAGATGTTCTCTGATAAAGGAATATGTAATCTTCACGTTAATAATTTTCAGGGAATTCCATATTTTCTAGATGAATTGTTTAAAATTTAAAACCTAAATCCTAAATTAGGACCGGATTAACAAAAACTGCAAAATTTAATCTTTTGTTTATACTTTCTAAATTTGGTGAAGAGTTTGGTAGATTATGCATATTTAAATTAAGCATATAAACAGTTTTTTTAAAGGAATTGAAGGCTTCCTAAATTAACGTTATATATGCTTTTTTAAAAAAACCTTAACCTATCAGACTCTTGAGTAAGTACGAAAATTTTAAACATCATTGATAACTTTTTCTGTATTTTGTTGTTTTAAGGCTTAATTATGCAATTTTAGCATACTATTATCAAGATTTGAGTACGTAAATCAAACAGTTGCGATTTCAAACAAGAAACAAGAACAAGAAATAGAACATAAAAATGAATAACCCAAAAAGTACTAAATATCTTTTTCGTATTTTTTTTTTCTTCAAAGAAACAAATCAGTCATCAAAACAGCCTTCCCCCTCCCCCTCAAGACGGGTTCTTCCTACAGCCTTCTCTTAGTTAATTAGGCGTCAAATTGTTCGATTACTCCAACCGAAACACTCAATTTGAAATGCATTCCATTTCGCCGAATAATGACCGATTTCAACCATTTGTTGCGTCAGATTGCAAAATATCTAGATTTTTCAAATATTTGGGTTTGGAAAATACTCGCATGATGCTTGGGAGAGATGTCCAGGTGAAACTGTGGGGAAATTCGGATTACTGATACCCTTTTCCTGTTTTCTTTGCTGAAAAATAACAGAAGTTTAGTTTTAAACGATTTTTGTCCAACAAAAATCTATTTCGCTGACAAAAAAAATTTAGGCAATTTTATATAAAAATTGCATAACAACAGGGAACTTAACTTTCGGTTGTAGTTTTTACACACTTCAAACTGTCGCATAGCTAAATTTTTGTGGCAAAAGAATATAATCAATACATAAAAGTGAGTGGAAATATTTCAGTTCCTAGAGGTACTATTTAAACATTCCATTCAATTCCACAGGTTTTAAATCAGCAAAAAAGCTACAGTTTTTTTTCGTGTAGACCCAATCCAAGAAGTAAAGCTGAAAACTTGTCTCAGTTCTTTTCAAATTTTCTCGATTAAATTAAAGTTCAATTTTTACACGAAGCAGTTTTGTTGAAATTCTTTTTTCGTTTGTACCAATAGCTCTCGGTGTAAGAAATGTAAAATATCTTACCTTGTTCCAAGATGATGGAAGCAATCCCACACTGGTAACAATGTGATTTGAAACCTTTTCCATAGAGAGAGAGCTGCTACAAAAATATGCAAATAAAAGTGTAAATGCTTTCCCAATCCTGTTTACCTTTCTGATAAGATTCCATTTCTTCTAAAATTGATCAAAAGTGGCACTGACATGCAAAATCAAACCCGAAAGAATCCCCAAAAAGGCAGATCCTGAATCAACCACTCAAAAGCAATTCTTACCTTGCCTCCGGGGGTTGTTGTTGTTGATGTTGTTTTGCTGTTACCTTTCCTTCGGAAATCACAAAAATCTTTGGAAGCCAATTCACTCCCAGCTACGAGTTTTGGAAATCTTCCGAAAAAAATAGAAAGAAGCTTCTACATCGGGGGTTTTCTTCAGCAAATGCCATCGCTCATAGCATTTCTGTGTTTTCCCAAAAGATCATTTCTTTTATTTTTCTACTGTTTCCACAAAACTGAAGCATAAACAAACCGGGGGAAAAAACAAATCTTCCAACACGATTTCCACTTTTCCACTTTGATGCCTGAAAGGATTGAAATCTCTCCTGCCTCGCCTCAGAGCAAGTACCAACCGACTACTATTTGGCACTCGAGGGAATGCTTTCAAGAAGAAAGGAAAAACCCCTCGGAAAAGCCACTCTTGCTGCAGGCGAAAGAAAAAAACCCAAGCTGATACCTCCCCGTACACGGTTGTTGATTTTTGGCTGATTCGTTTCAATCAAATAAACAATTCTCGGGATGCTACTTTTGCTTCAGTTGTTTGGGTGCATGACGGCGCTATTCCCCCGGTTTGATTTCGCGCCCGGAAGTATGCTCAATTCGCGTTTTTCCCTCCGACCGATATGCCTTGTAATGGATATCTTTTTGATTTAACGAAAACGCCTATGCCCTGGGAGTAACGATATTACCGTGACGAGCAGGAACTCGGCTCATGATTTCCGAGGGGCTTTACTGAGATTGAAAGTGTACCACAATTGGAATTTACACTAATGCGATTGAGCCGGTGACTCGAGGGTATGTTTGTGGTTTGTAACTCTCTGAATAATGTTCTTGACGTGAGTAGAACACTTTTTTAATCTATCATCAAAGCATAAAAAGTCTTTAGCCTTTATACATATGACGAGTTGTAATAAATAAAAAAAATAGGAGTTGCATTTCAATGCTGAGATTTAAGACACACATTCTCGACCTTAATCCAACTCGAGATTTATATATCTAAGCGTCAATTTTTCGATAAGGATTTTAAATTTTAAATACTGATCCAAGCTAAACATCGATTCTCTTGAATGCAGCTTTCAGATTTTATCTGCAAAGCTTTACTTCACGCGACATTCGCACTACTTTTAAAACATAAAATTCAGATTTTATACTACCAGATTTATATGCAGATTATGACTCAAGAGAGTTTCAAAAACTTTGATAATTTTTTTTAGACTCAGACTTCGTTAACAACTTTTTCCTAAACACTGGGCTAGAAGTGCGACCATCAAGAAAAAAGAAGGGAAAATTGTAACTTTCATAGGGAATCAGAGCAAAATAAATGATCACTTAAAGCCATGAATTTTATCAATAGGCGCTTCTAAAATTTCAACCAATAATTTAAAAAAATCAATTTTTAAATTTTCAATACAGTTTATTTTAAGGATTGATGATTTCCTGGGAAAAAAAAAGTTTATCCAATGGTTCAAGACAGGAATCAGGTTGAGGCAATTTGAGGTAATTATTCAAATATCTCAAAACCTGAGTTCTGAAAAGTATCGTTTTGGCTCAAAATTCAATCAGTTTTAATGCCGAATTTCTAAAAAAAATTGCATAAGTGAATCTGAGCTTTCAGGATTGTATGGAAAAATTTTTATCTGTAAAATAAACATGATTTTTTTTCTCCTCTGAAAGGCGTTTTGACGCTGTTTATATATGCATTATTTGAAATAACTTTTTTAAAAGAACTCTGTCTTAGACCTCAACTTTAGTTACAACTCATTTAGTTACACATTACAAGATAGTGAATGCATTTTGAGCCAAAACAAAAATTTGTGAACCTCAGTATCTAAAAACTGTTTTTCTAACGAGCTCACACACGGTCTCGATTTTTAAAAATATTTTTTTTGCTATATTCTGTCCTAACTTTATAAAATTCCCAACCATTTCAATGCATCAAAAATACAATTAGCTATCATAAAACCTTGAAATGTGTTTTTCAAACAAATCAAACTATTGAAAAAACAATTTCGTATTTTGGCATCAAATTTTTGGTTAGAGATTAAAAAAGTTATTCATGAAAAAAAATTCTCAACGGATTCATAATTCATACAGAAAAAAGACTCAAAATCGGCAGTCCAACATGATGTGCATGTTCTTAAGAACATAAATAAGTATAGAAAATAAAAATAATTTTCAAAAAATTGAAAATTTGAGTTTATTTTTTCAATTAAAAAATTGTAAATTTGAGAAATTATTCTTTTTCAAAAACATTAAAATGTTGAAATTCAAAAATCGCTAACTTGTATTTGAACACTTAATGAGTGAAGTGAAACGCCACTAGCATAAGATACTATCAACTAGAGTTAAATTTATTAAGCAAAAATGTATGAAAGACTACTAGAAAAATTTTGGAGAAGACAGTTATAAATTTTTGTATCCAAAATGTATTTATTTAAGGTATACCGGGGTAAGTTTGAAGAGTAGCTACTAAACCAATATTGTGAGCTATTTTTTATTCAAATTTTAATGCAGAATGTTCAATTTACTTGTATTCTATCCAATCAATGTGAAAAAGATACGATTCCGATAAAGGATGTTTACAGCGACTTTTTGGGAATTTCCTATTTTCAACTACGATGTCGAGTTGATGTGAATCTTTTTCAGATGGAAATTTTTCGTAAACTTGCTGGCTCTTGACGAAAAAATCTACATTGAAAATATCTTTACATCTGCAACAACCAGTTAGAAAAATAGATGGCGGTTCAAAATGAAGTAAAAAGAGTTTATTTAAAAAAAACTAAATTGTTGTCTCCAAACCCTACCTGGGGTAAGTGTAGACGGCTTTATACAGAATTGATGATCACACATTTTTTTCAATTTTGTGTCCGTCATCCAATACAATTCAGCTATATTTAGCATTCGGATCATGAAAAGTTGGGTAAAGTACTTGTTTGTTACTTGTTACCCTATAAAGCGGGGTAAGTGAAGACACTTGCAATCCATAACATTTTTTTCGCTTTGCTTCTATTAAGCTCATCTCTTAAACGACTGTAAACATGTTCTGCTTCACATTGAACATATTATCATCAAAATTGATCAACTGCTGACGTTTTATTGATTTCTTAAAGTCGAACTATACGGAAAACCGTCCACACTAACCTCAGTATACCTTACTCTAATATAAAGATGTGAGCCCATATTTTGAATCCAAGAATAAGTTATCATTTGAACATAAAAAAAGGCAAAACCTTACTTCAAAAAATTTAAAAGTTGAAGAAAACTGGTATTAAATTTCAAAAATAGAATAAGATGAAATATAAACATGTTTTATGCATGGACAATTGAGGCAAGCCTGTTGAATGAAATTGAAACAAATTTGTGAAAATATTTTTTTTTGAGTATGTAAATAAATTTTTATCTTGAGTGACCAAATCATTAAACTAAATAACTAAACTGAATAACAAACCGAATTCGAAGCGTTAAAAAATGGATTTCAACCTTCAATTCACACTCTTTACTCTTTACTTAAATTTTGAACTTCACTCTCCACACAGCAATTTTGGTTTCAATGTTTTAAAAACTAAAAATTTGAATTCGTTTTATTTGTCAGATTTTATGTTTCACCTTTAGTTTCGGAATAAAAGACGACATCATAAATTTTAAAAGTTTTATTTTAATCTTCCATTTGTTACATTTCAACGAATACAACTTTATTGAAAAAAAAAAACAAACTTATTTGAAATCTTTTAACTTTCATCGTTTAAACGAGGTTCCAAATTCTGTAGATATAGATATTTAAATTCAGAAACACGTTTTTCAAAATTAGAATTTCCCAATGAATTGCAAATGCAAAAGAAAAAATTTTCTTCTCGCAACACTGAATGACATTTCTGAGTTATTGATATTGAAGATTTCAAATCTTAAAACAACTTGTTGAAACTGGCACAGAATTTTCAATAATATCTTAAAAATAAAGAAATTGTTTTCGGTTATGAAATTCTCTTAATTTGAGAAGAAATATCACGTATGTATAGCTGCGAAAAATGAACAAAAATAAACTTTGAATCAATTTTCTCAGAGTCAAAACAGATCGAAAACTAGAGCTTGTAAAACAATTCGAATATTTGGATTCAGTATCACATAATTTAACGCAAAACTAGTTTTAAGATCTTGGCTTTTCTCTTAAAGATGAAAGAAAGCATCAGTCTTTACTTAACTCTTTGAAAGAGATTATTTTATTCACACTAGACATTTTGATAGATTTAACGGTTTTTAAAACTGCAAATTTCATCCTAGAAATAAACTTTTAATTTCGGATTGAAAATTCACATTCCTTTTTTGAACTTATGGATTTAATTTCCAGATAAGCAGCTCGAAATTCAGCTTTTTTCTTTTCTTGATTTCTTCAATTCAAAGTGTAATTTTTCATTCAGAATCAAGATTAAAATTCTAGACACAAATCAGAAGCTAAGTTACATATTCCATCCTGTGACCTTTTGTTTGAATTATAGTTCAGATTTCTCAGATCCTAGAACTTAGAATTAGAGTTATGGGTTTCATTTTAAGAGCTCGAAACAGAGCTTTTTTCTATTTCAGATTTCTTTGATTCAAAGTTTAAAATTCAATTTAGAATTGAGATTTAAACTCTAGGCCAAAGCAGAAGATAAGTCAAAAATTCTATCTTGTAACCATTTATTTAAATTTAAGTTCAGACTTCTCAGATCCAAGAACTAAGAATTCAGAACAAAATTTAAGATTTTATTTGTAATCGGCATTAGGGCTTTCAAATAAGAAAGTTTACATTATAACTAGAGAAAAAATCTTAAATCTTTATTTTGAATAATATGTCAATTTCTGACTACATTTCAAATTCTCGTATTTGAGATTAACTCACTTGTTCATGAAAAGTAAATTTCACGTTTAAAAAAAAAAGTATATAAATTATCTATTTTATTTTTATATAATTTTAATAATCTCGCCTAAAGACATAAATTCGCATAAATTTCAAGAGTGTTTCCATAAAAATGAAAATATAGGATTTGAACTCTATCGATTTTGGAGTAAAATTCAAAAATTTATTTTGGTATTATGGAGTGCAAATGTCGTCCTTAAATGTTTCAGTATGAACGCCTCACAATATTATTTTAATTGGATAAAGAAGCTCCAACGTTCATGAAATATATCTTTATTTTCGAATGATTTTCAAAAAATCAGATTAACAAAGTGTATAAACAAATGCAACACTTTGTTTTGTGAATAATTTATAAAAAATTGAAAGGTTAATTTCTGTGAAATCTTTGAGTACTCCAAAATTCTATGTTTTGTGCTACAGATTCTGTGATGAAAATTTGCTCAAAATTCAAAGAATTTAGAGATTTCTCTGCGATTTCGGCAACCTGGTATTCAACACCCTATGATAAGTGTACCAAGAAAAGTTTTGGTGAAATGTGTCAAAATTTTACGCAGTTTGATTTACTTAGTTTTTTTTTCTTTTATCTAAAATTGGGCCTAAATAAACTTATTGTACGACGGTATTCCATTTACCTGAAAACATTTGCACGAGTTATTTTTCCCCATAATCACAAATACTAGAAATCACAATTACTAGAATAAACCTTTTCATTGCACGTTTATCTAGAATTTTTTGCTGCAATGGACCATTTCCCAGATTTTTCCTCCCAAATGGAACATTTCACTGAATGGTACAAAATGCTTTTTTATGATTTTGTTTTTTTGTTGTTATATCTCACCGGTTTTATCGTCTAGTTCGAAATTTAATTTTTGAAAATATTTTTTCATGAAATACTTGTTTAAAAGATTTTGTTCAAGAGCCAGTATTGTATTTTTTTAAGGTTTTGGGTCCCATTTTCACAGAAACAAATCCATAATTATTTTTGCAAATCCAATTAAAATAAATTTATAAAATTTTTGGATAATGGCTCTCCTGGCGAGAAATTTTCTGGGAAATGGTTTAATGTGGTAATAAAAAAAATTTGGTGAATGAATCGTTCTGTCGAAAATTTTTCATGGAAATAGTTTTCTGGGGGAAAAAAATGATGAGTGTTTTCCAGCAATTCAAAGTCTGAAAATTTTTCATTCTGGGGAACTGTTTTCGGGTAAATGAAGTAAAACCCATTGTACTGCAATCATTGTTTAAATATAGGTATAGTTCAATCCAATATTTACCGAACCGTGATCTATCCTGGTGGTGATTTATATTTAATCGCATGGAGTCAAGGTAATAATTTATAATTGGTCTTACATTCTCTTTTTCTATTGCAAAAATTAAAATGCGCAAATGATCTTTGAGTTTTAGAAACACTCTGGGCTCCAAATTATCGAGCTTCATTTTTTAATTTCCTTACACGTGATTTCTTCTACAGGTTTCTTAGAGCTAGATCACTCGTGATATGAAAAAGTGGTAGAAATTTTGACACTTGTTGCACATTTTGAAAATTTTAATATGCAAAAATGTTTTAAAAACTTTGGGCGTTGATTTTTTTTAACATTGCTCTTTCTATTTCAGCCGTGTTAGAAATTGAGCTATTTTTGAATCACAGCATGCGAAAAAAGAACACGTCTTGTAAGAAAACTTCAAGCAAATCTAGGAAATGATTTTGCATTGTGAATTTTGCAAAATGTGCTACAAGTGTCTAAAATTTGTACCACTTTTTCCAACACGAGTGGTAGATATTTTGACATTTTGAAAATTTTACCATGTAAAAATGTTTTCAAGATTTTTGGGCGTTGTATTTTTTTACAGTACTGTTGCTATTTCAGCCGTATGCGATATAAATATTGCTGTTTTTGCATCAAAATAAAACATGCGAAAGTGCATGCGAAAATACAACACGTGTTGTAAAAAAACTTGAAGGCCACAGATCTTGAAAATGTTTTAGCATGGTAAAATTTTCAAAATATGCAAAAAGTGACAAAATTTCTACCACTTTTTCCCAACACCAGTGAACTTGCTCTAAGGCGATTTTTTTCCAAAAACCTAGTTGCACACCAAGCATGCCTCGCCTGGAGAAATCATTTCCGCCTAATGGCCTACCAGAATCAAATATTTTTGCAGCACAAAAACTTGTCAGCTAAAAACGATAAAACAATAAATCGTGTTATGTTTGTAAAGAAGTCTGCTTTACGATTTAAAAAAAATTTAACATCTTCAAAATGAAGATGAACAGTTTCTCACTCAAGTACACCATAAATAATGGAAAAAAGTGAAGCTCAGTAAATAAACTGGTGACAATACCAGTAGTGATGACTCCTTCAATCCAACCTTTTTTTTTATCATCTCCCCTTACTGGATTCAGCTCGACTAGGTTAGTCAATAAATTAAAAGATTTAAATCGTCAACCACTCACGTCGTTGTCCAGCTCGCACTTGGGACGAAAAAAAAAGGGACCGGTGACGACGACGACGACTTCCAACTGAAGTCAGCCGCCATTGAAGTCGTTTTCGCCCACTTCCGGTCCTACAGACACATTCAATGGGTCATAATTTAAACTGACGTTATGATGTCAGATTTTATACGGCTGTCCCTGCCTCCGGCTGCAGAGATTCAGTAGCAGCAGCAGCAGCAGAGTGGCGAAGAATATAAACCCTTGAGTTGTTGAAAATATTGCAAAAATGCGCAAAAAAAGATCGTTTCAACTTCTGCTGGGACTGCTGCGAAGCTGGGAAGGTACTTTGAGGGCTTGTGATGACAATTGATGTAGGTTAGGCGAGGACAAAAATCCCTGCTCTCGTAAATCTAGTCAGTAAAATAAAGTAATTCTTTTCCTTTTTTTCATCTTTTTTCAGGTTCGTATGGTCACGGAAATTGTTAAAATAGGTGGTAAATATGGAACTCACTTTATACCAAAAAAAGTCTTTCGAAAGAGATATTTTAATTTTTTTTTCTTACTAAAATTAAAAATTAACTGAAATGAAATATGAATAAATAAACCAAGGAATATTTGTTGCCCATTCACCCAGACCATAAAGGAATATCGTTATCTTGTTTGTTTGCAATTCAATTCCACAGCCTCGGAAGCATCAAGTTGCTAAAAATTCGAAACCCATAAATTTTTTCACCCAGTCAACAGAATCCGCTCCACTCGAAGGCTTTCGATACTTTTTGATCCATTGAGGAGGCAGTTATTTTAAAACGAAAAACATATAACTTTTATGGTCTTCTCCCAACAGCATCAGTCCCCAAAACCAAAAAAAAAAGAGGGAAAGGAGAAAGTCCTCCAGTGGCTAAGGTTGAAAGCCGTTCGGAAAACTCCGATGTCGTAAATTTCGACCCAGTTGCTCTTCAAAGTTTAGCGGAAACTCTGCCGCCCATCGACGTCGTTCGTCGGTTGAAAAGCCACCAAATTCGAAAAATTTCTCCAAATCCATTTGGCAAACTGGTGGCGGTGCTCCTATACATTTACATCGATATACTCGAGGCTATATAGATCATCTTTTCGGTCTATTGATGGTGGCTGCAGGCTGTTGCTGGGTAAATCGTGAAGCAAAAGTTTAATCAAAATATGATGACGTTTACCGGGTTAAAGGGGTGTGGAAAAGTGCTTCACTTTTCGATTGGAAAGTAAACGGTTTCAAAGGATTAAAGGGAATGTGTTGTGAGAGTTTTCTTTCATTTGTAGGGAATTCTTGTAATAATGTTGAAAAATTGGTTTTTGTAATTGTATTTAAAGACAGGAATAAATTAAAAAAAGCATATAAGAAACTGACAGACGAAAGCAGTTAAAAAAATAGAGTAAGTAATCTTAAGTAGAACTAAATAAAAACTGGTCATGAACTTAACAACTTTCTTTTACAAAGACTGAAACCAAGTTTAAAAAATAATGACAAAAATAACAAAAATAACAAAAATTACAAATTAAAAAAATGACAAAAATGACAAAAATGACAAAAATGACAAAAATGACAAAAATGACAAAAATGACAAAAATGACAAAAATGACAAAAATGACAAAAATGACAAAAATGACAAAAATGACAAAAATGACAAAAATGACAAAAATGACAAAAATGACAAAAATGACAAAAATGACAAAAATGACAAAAATGACAAAAATGACAAAAATGACAAAAATGACAAAAATGACAAAAATGACAAAAATGACAAAAATGACAAAAATGACAAAAATGACAAAAATGACAAAAATGACAAAAATGACAAAAATGACAAAAATGACAAAAATGACAAAAATGACAAAAATGACAAAAATGACAAAAATGACAAAAATGACAAAAATGACAAAAATGACAAAAATGACAAAAATGACAAAAATGACAAAAATGACAAAAATGACAAAAATGACAAAAATGACAAAAATGACAAAAATGACAAAAATGACAAAAATGACAAAAATGACAAAAATGACAAAAATGACAAAAATGACAAAAATGACAAAAATGACAAAAATGACAAAAATGACAAAAATGACAAAATTGACAAGATTGACAAAATTGACAAAATTGACAAAATTGACAAAATTGACAAAATTGACAAAATTGACAAAATTAACAAAATTGACAAAACTGACAAAATTGACAAAATTGACAAAAATGACGGAATTGACAAATTTGACAAAATTGACAAAATTGACAAAATTGACAAAATTGACAAAATTGACAAAATTGACAAAATTGACAAAATTGACAAAATTGACAAAATTGACAAAATTGACAAAATTGACAAAATTGATAAAATTGACAAAATTGACAAAAATGACAAAATTGACAAAATTGACAAAATTGACAAAATTGACAAAATTGACAAAATTGACAAAATTGACAAAATTGACAAAATTGACAAAATTGACAAAATTGACAAAATTGACAAAATTGACAAAATTGACAAAATTGACAAAATTGACAAAATTGACAAAATTGACAAAATTGACAAAATTGACAAAATTGACAAAATTGACAAAATTGACAAAATTGACAAAATTGACAAAATTGACAAAATTGACAAAATTGACAAAATTGACAAAATTGACAAAATTGACAAAATTGACAAAATTGACAAAATTGACAAAATTGACAAAATTGACAAAATTGACAAAATTGACAAAATTGACAAAATTGACAAAATTGACAAAATTGACAAAATTGACAAAATTGACAAAATTGACAAAATTGACAAAATTGACAAAATTGACAAAATTGACAAAATTGACAAAATTGACAAAATTGACAAAATTGACAAAATTGACAAAATTGACAAAATTGACAAAATTGACAAAATTGACAAAATTGACAAAATTGACAAAACTGACAAAATTTACAAAATTGACAAAATTGACAAAATTGACAAAATTGACAAAATTGACAAAATTGACAAAATTGACAAAATTAACAAAATTGACAAAATTGACAAAATTGACAAAATTGACAAAATTGACAAAATTGACAAAATTGACAAAATTGACAAAATTGACAAAATTGACAAAATTGACAAAATTGACAAAATTGACAAAATTGACAAAATTGACAAAATTGACAAAATTGACAAAATTGACAAAATTGACAAAATTGACAAAATTGACAAAATTGACAAAATTGACAAAATTGACAAAATTGACAAAATTGACAAAATTGACAAAATTGACAAAATTGACAAAATTGACAAAATTGACAAAATTGACAAAATTGACAAAATTGACAAAATTGACAAAATTGACAAAATTGACAAAATTGACAAAATTGACAAAATTGACAAAATTGACAAAATTAACAAAATTGACAAAATTGACAAAATTGACAAAATTGACAAAATTGACAAAATTGACAAAATTGACAAAATTGACAAAATTGCCAAAATCGACAAAATTGACAAAATTGACAAAATTGACAAAATTGACAAAATTGACAAAATTGACAAAATTGACAAAATTGACAAAATTGACAAAATTGACAAAATTGACAAAATAGACTAAATTGACAAAATTGACAAAATTGACATAATTGACAAAATTGACAAAATTCACACAATTAATAAAATTTACAAAATTTGTCAAAATTTACAAAATTTTTAAAATTTTCAAAATTTTCAAAATTTTCAAAATTTACAAAATTTACAAAATTTACAAAATTTACAAAATTTACAAAATTTACAAAATTTACAAAATTTACAAAATTTACAAAATTTACAAAATTTACAAAATTTACAAAATTTACAAAATTTACAAAATTCACAAAATTTACGAAATTTACGAAATTTTCAAAATTTACAAAATTTACAAAATTAACAAAATTTACAAAATTTACAAAATTTACAAAATTTACAAAATTTACAAAATTTACAAAATTTACAAAATTGACAAAATTTACAAAATTTACAAAATTTACAAAATTGACAAAATTTACAAAATTTACAAAATTTACAAAATTTACAAAATTTACAAAATTTACAAAATTTACAAAATTTACAAAATTTACAAAATTTACAAAATTTACAAAATTTACAAAATTTACAAAATTTACAAAATTTACAAAATTTACAAAATTTACTAAATTTACTAAATTTACAAAATTTACAAAATTTACAAAATTTACAAAATTTACAAAATTTACAAAATTTACAAAATTTACAAAATTTACAAAATTTACAAAATTTACAAAATTTACAAAATTTACAAAATTTACAAAATTTACAAAATTTACAAAATTTACAAAATTTACAAAATTTACAAAATTTACAAAATTTACAAAATTTACAAAATTTACAAAATTTACAAAATTTACAAAATTTACAAAATTTACAAAATTTACAAAATTTACAAAATTTACAAAATTTACAAAATTTACAAAATTTACAAAATTTACAAAATTTACAAAATTTACAAAATTAACAAAATTTACAAAATTTACAAAATTGACAAAATTTACAAAATTTACAAAATTAACAAAATTTACAAAATTAACAAAATTAACAAAATTTACAAAATTTACAAAATTTGCAAAATTTACAAAATTTACAAAATTTACAAAATTTACAAAATTTACAAAATTTACAAAATTTACAAAATTTACAAAATTTACAAAATTTACAAAATTTACAAAATTTACAAAATTTACAAAATTTACAAAATTTACAAAATTTACAAAATTTACAAAATTTACAAAATTTACAAAATTTACAAAATTTACAAAATTTACAAAATTTACAAAATTTACAAAATTGACAAAATTGACAAAATTTACAAAATTTACAAAATTTACAAAATTTACAAAATTTACAAAATTTACAAAATTTACAAAATTTACAAAATTTACAAAATTTACAAAATTTACAAAATTTACAAAATTTACAAAATTTACAAAATTTACAAAATTTTAAAAATTTACTTTATTTTTAAAATTTACGAAATTTACTTAATATACAAAATTAACAAAATTTACAAAATTTTCGATATATACAAAATTTTCAAAATTTACAAAATTCACAAAATTCTCAAAATTTACAAAATTTACAAAATTTACAAAATTTACAAAATTTACAAAATTTACAAAATTTAAAATTTGTCAAAAATTACAAAAATTTCAAAGTTTATAAAAACAACAAATATTCCTATAATAACAAAGATATATTGAATAAATTTAGAAAATTGAGATAAAAAAATTAAAATAACAAATAATGAACGATATGCCTGTTTTCTTTATTTTCTTTCATCTATACGAATTTGTTACTTTTCAATGATAACTTGATTTTAAAAAGCGCGGATTTCAGTTTTCTGTAATCCTTCAATAGGTTTTTAGAAAATTTATGAAAATATTAAAGCTAACCTGAATTATTTGTTACTTTTTTCACGTTCGTCAAAATGTTTTGAAATGCTTAGCAATGTTTATAATCGATTTATAAGGATGCTTCCAAACTACATTTGAAAAATAAGAAAATTTATGTCTTCATTTCATCCCAAATTTAATAAATTGTTCCCACATTTAAAGGATAAGTCCTACCTTAATACAATTAAATTGTCTGAAAGAAACCCATCAGCTATTAGATTTGCCACATCAGAACGCGATTTCAAAATATTATCCGATTGGAAAAGCACCGAGCAATGAATCAAATTTTATTATCCTTCTGCCGAACGACATCGAACGAACGAATGGACGAAGACTGAGAACAACTTTCCTGAAATATGAATTGTTTCGAGCTGGCAGCAGCTATCACCTAGTAAAATCGAGGTGGGGGTGTATGGAATCCCTCGGTTCCCCAATGATTCTACAAAACTAAGTAACTATATGGCACAATTTGCCGGCAGACTCTTTATCGATCGTCCTTGAAAGATTTTCCAAAGCAATAATCTTTCCACCTTCACCCTCACTGTAGTCATCTTTGGGGTTTCCTCAGGTTCGGTTGGTGACATGAAAAGTTTTAGAGGAACTTAAGGTTACCGTTAAGTTGGGAGAGTTTGTCATTGAAACCTTAAAAGGAGATTGTTAAAATAATATTTAGAACTCTTAAATAATATTTAGAACTCTTAAATCTCTTAAATTTGTATTTCAAAAAACTTATTCGAATTTTCAGAATGTAATTAATTTTTTTTAAGAATTCATTTTATAAAAGTACAAAGTAGCACCACTTGTGGAAACTTCCCAAAAACCGGTAGCAGTAAAATGTAAACGAGAGTTCCCCCCGGGGGCGCAAATCACTCGCTGCCCTGATGATTATTGGCAGTTTCGTAACCACAAACCACGCACACCCTTCAGAGTTCTGCTTCTGCCATTCCGGAACACTTTCCTTCCTTGGCGAAGCAGCTGATTTTGCTCCCTTTTTTCGGCGAGCGAAACCTGAAGATGGGTTCCGGCAGGATGGCCATTTGGCCTTATAGCCACACGAAATGGCCCCTAGTCTGCCAACACATAGTAAAGCAATAGATATAGAGAATGCTTCCTCCAGGAATGGTCTTACCTCGGTAAGGTCCAAGCGGAACGAGCAAATGGAGTATATTAAAAAGTTTTCGCATAAAAATCACATTAATCTGAAAACATCATCTCACCAGCACCACTTGGCCCTTGCCAACCTAGGGCAGCAAAACCTTATCCTCGGATCAGCGGCAATAGCTTTTGGCACCGACGACGACGTCCTTGCCATCGTCGTCATCGTCGTCCTACTACAAGGACCTGGACATTACATCTTTGGAAGCGGCGACCAGCTCATCCTTCGGTATTGACGACTAGCTCTCTGGAGCCACTTTTTGATGGACCAGAGGGTGTGACAGGAGGACTGGTGGCACCGACTTCGATATACGAAAGCGATATTTCGGTCGTAAAATTTATTACAGACACCACCAGCACCACCCACACCCCTCAAAAACAGCAGTTAGGAGGAACAAACGACGACGATGATGGGAATTTTCGGTTCCCAGGGAAAGCCAACAAGTTTCAGCTTAAAGCCGCCATCAGTCCAGTTTGTTGCGAGGAAAATGGGGGAACTGACTTTCTTGTGCTGACAATGGCTATCGGTTTCAAATAAATTCCATCAAATTTGTTGAAATCCGTTCGGGGATGGATTTTCTGGTGATTTTATTCGAATATTATTCAATTCAAGTAAATGGGGATTTTTTTCTTTTCAAATTGTATCCGGGTTTCAGAGGAAGGGAAGAAAATATAAAAATTTCATCCTTCCTAGAATTCGGTCCATTACTTTTGCCTATTCAGCTCAAATGAAATACAGGAACATAAAAATTGGATTTTTTTTCTGCATTACCATATCCACATAAGGTACCGCCAGTTATTTCGATACATGTTTCGAAAGAAAACTCAAATTAAAATATTCCATCACACGGACGATGAAAATCTGAAAAAAAAACTTTCGCCAGAACAATTCATATGTACTGTTGAACAGGTGACGCTGACCGAAAAATCAAGATGTTCTGGGATGATTTGCAGCAGGTCTAGTTGGATCAGCTCTAAGCTTAGATAAATTTAGTTTAGAAGAGCCCTGTTCTACCACTGACCATACAAACTGGACACTCTATTTCGTTAGTTGGATAATTTTTCCAACAGTATGCAATATCAATTCTAGAGTGCGAATCGATCGATTTGAAGAAATGCTATCCCAGTGCCAGAAGTGCCATTCCACCTTAAAAAAACAGACAATTTCTAAGATAAAATCGGGCTAAACAGATTCACTTTTGCTACTGGATATTTTTTTGTCAAGTTTTGCAGGTTTGCCACCTACCATCGGTATTCCGGACCTGGAAAATGTGACAAATAAAATTAGCCAGAAAATGGTGGAATTTTTGTTCTAAGTGTTAGTGTGATCAGTTGTTTAACAATGAGTTTTTGTTTCTTACAGTTGTCTCCTTCAGTTGTAGAGAAGTATCCGTGTTTTAATGCCAAGTATTACAAATCAAGAGCATAGATTTCTGGATTGAGAAAATATTCATTATTACAAGCTATTACAATCAAAGAAAACCTAATGTCCGACTGTGCGTGGTATAAGCCTTTATCGGTTATTGACCGATTTGCCCTCTATATACTAAGCATTAAAAGTTAGATCTAATCAAAGGTTTACATTAGTTTAAAAAATACTCACGAATAGGGGAAACGACTTTAACCTGTCGACTTTTGGTAACCAATAAAATTTACGCAGAGCGTCACTCGAATGTTTTCTTGGTTAGTCGAAAATTTTCACTCCTAACGGTTTACTGTTTTCATTTAAACTTTGTAGCAAGGCCGTTAGTTCTGCTTAGGTGCTGTGACGTCAGGGATGCCAGAATAACAGTTCCAGCCTGTCGCTACCCGCGATGATAAGTGATTTTTTTAATGTTTAGTTTTAGAAATATGAAGGATGAGTGCTCCTACTTTGAACCTTGAGCCTAATCTAGTTCTAAAATGCCAAAAATCGAGAAAGAACTCACTTCGTTTGAATAGATTCAAGACACTTCCATGCAAATAATGAACTCTTTTTCTTCCTTTACCCTATCATACCGCTATTTGCCATAAAACTTAATTCTCGTAAAAGTTTTAACGTTTTTAAAAAGTGTATCTTTTTAGTGGGGAATCAGATAGCTTAATTAGTGGAAAGCATTTCGAAAAATCAGAGATTATCATATTATTTAAGAGGCTATGAACAATTTTAAAGTGAAACTAACTTTGCTGTGATGAATATGAACTATTCTATCTATTTTTCCTCAAATAAAAAAAAATCATTGGAAAACCCGGAAAAAGGTAAAGGGTAAAGGTAAAGGTAAAGGGTAAAAAATAGGACACTTTTTGACCTGATTTTATTTTTTTTTAAATAATAACTGATCAATTAAGGTGCAAATTTAAGGAATTTAAATAAGGACATAATAAGAAACCTATATTCAGCATTGTCAGCATTGTTTTTCAGCTTTAGATAAATAAGCTACCAGCAAACACAAAAAACCACCTTACTTTAATGTTGCTGAGAAATCTGCAAATGAGGAAGAATTTTGAGATATTCATAACAGAAAATTTGATTTTTATTCGAATCGTTTAAAAATACTGATATAGGTTTTTGTTTCGAGAAATCTATCAATTTATTAGCATTTCATATCTGGGTCCAATAAAGGGTACAAGTCCAGTACCAAAACAGGAAACGTAGGTTCAAAGTAGGAAATTTTGATTGTTCATTTCTTTGTGAATCTATCAAAAACGGCAAAACCAAGGATAAAAATTCTCATTGAAACTTTCTGATAAGACTATTAACTACAAATAGGTTTTCTTAAAACGACATAAAATCCGTCCATGTATGAGAAAAAAATGGGTTTATATAAACCACCGCTTAGGGTTCAAAGTAGGGCAACTAACCCTTTATGTGAAATAAAAAAAAAGCATGCGGCGTATGCATCCATAGAAAACAGCAAAACCCAAATATTAAGCAAAAATTTCAATACTTACGATAAACAATATAAAATTTTACACTCCTGTGTATTTTCTTACGACGGGTTAAGTCATCCGATCCCGTTGAATTGCTTTCGATATAGATTTACACATCTCAAAAGAAAACATCATTCAAAAATATACTTCTTAGTAAAATAAGGTAGCCAAATTGTTTTCAATACGTATTCGGGCTGGACAAATCCGGGAAATTTCATACAAAAAACTTGACAATATCTGGACATTTAATAACAAAATTGCCGACCAAACATCCAGGCAATATTTGGGCAAATTTTGTCAAAACCCAGAAGTAACTAAAAAAAAGAAAAAATAATCATCATAACTTATTGACAGATTTTAAATCGTATTTTAAGCTTCTTAAAAACCTTGTTTTGATTATTTTTATAAAACTTGATCAGAAAATTTCATGTTAGATTACGGAAATTAACGACTCAATTTATTTTTTAGTATGATTTGCCAAATAAGGTAAATATACGGGTAAAATTCGGGAATTTTCAATAAAATCCGGACAACCGGGTCGGGCCGGACTGTTACCAAATTTTGTCTTAAATATCGGGGCAAACCCGGATAGAACCAGGCAATCTGGCAACCTTATGGTAGAATTTTTACATAAAAATCTATTATCCGTTTTTGTGCATTGCTTTCGATCTTAAGTAAGTCCTTTTTTGTGTAATGTGCACTGCTTTCGATTTAAATTAACCTTATTTCTGTAGATTGGCTGAATAATATGCCTTGGTTCTAATGGCTTGAAATGCTGATAAACGTTTTTCAACATTAATTTACCTTGGTTTTAAAAATTTTCGAGATGTTACTTCTGAAGACATGTTTTTTCGAGATGTTACTTTTGAAGACATGTTTTTACAGGATAAGACCCAATGAATTCTCTTAACGTCAGATTGCTGATCAAATATATACAAAATATTTATTTTCGAATGTACATAAACCGTGCTGACTATTTAAACACTCTTCAATCAATAGATGAGGCTTAAGGATACTGTTTTTGGCCTTGATGCAGCCAGCGATGAGAAGCTTTACTAGATTTTATGAAAAAAATTGACTCTGTTAGGGACCTTAAGGACTGTTCACGAAAAAAAGTGGACACGGGTTATTTATTGATATAAAGTCAGTCTTCTAGCTTGAATTGTGAAAATTGTGTTGAATTGTTTGGTAAACTCTGCTTTAAGCAATACATGAGTTTGAAAGAAGCTGGCAAAGGTGAAGTTTATCCATTGTGTTGGGCGAATCAATTCTGCACAAATGATGTGCATAAAAGTACTTTTTCAATAAACGGGTTAAAAATTCGAAGATTCAAATTTTCGGGGCTTAAAATAATTGAAGTGTTTGAAGAAATTTATTTTCTTGAAGCTCTACCGAAATCTGAATTGGAAAAGAGATCAGTAGGTGAACTGGAATATAAAGGAGGCTGCCGCTCGCTTCCTAAGTACTAGAAACGCGTGTTTTTTTCCTTAGAAGCTATCAACAATAAAGCTCATAGTCATCACAATACATAAAAAAAATGAAATAGTGTATTTTTTTCGTATTCATAAAAGATCACACCGTTTATATGAGCTCTTAAAAAAATGGTAGAGAAAATTTGTGGTTTCTGGAGGACGATGAAACTTCTACCAAGTTTGACACGACTTGGCATTCTATTTTACAATTTTTAACGTTTGAATACAAGATATTCCAGATGACCTACAATGCATTTAGTAAAAAAAAATTAAAAGGTGTGGTTGGGATTCAAAAATTGTATTTACGGCTTGGAACGCTCTGCACTTTTTTGATTGATCAAAATAAACGTAGAGATTAACTGGTGAAATTCAAATTACATATTTTTTTCGGCACATTTTTGTTAACTGAGGAATCTCTTATTTTATTTGCTCGATTTGTGGTCTTATAACTTTACTTCATACACCGCTAATTGGTTGAATCAAGAAAATTTAAAATTCTATCGAGAAATGTCGTGATTCACCAAAATGTCTCAAACTGCGACATATTGAAAGGCACTATCCTATTAATCATATTCGCCTTAAAAAACACAGTACATTTATTAAAAACGGCACCTTGTGACCTTATCACAATCAAAGTTGTGCAAAATTGAACAAATTCCATTCTTCAAGTAAATCACGAACGCTTTTAAGACAAGCCGAAAGACTCTGAATTCTCATACATGTATTGAAACGTACACTTTATTTACGATTTTTCAAATTTTAATTTTTTTTTGAAAACAACCTTTCAAAATCCTAAATGTACAATGTACACTCTCTTTCGCTAACAGTCCTAAAAAATTCTTTCCTCAATTTGTATCACTTTGATGTATTCGATAATTTTTGGCCATAGAATATTGTTCATTGTATTCTTTGATTTTTTTCGGCTAGAAATAAAACAAATTACATGCTAGTTGGTCCAAACGTTTCGAGCTACTTTTAGCTGTTCGCCCCTCTTCAGTTGACCTTAAATAAAATTAACTTTTAATACTATTTTTTAATTTTACTGAACCATTAGTTTACTTTCTTTAGCAATCGTCTAACTTCTGTTTATTGTCTGTTGTTTGCTTTTGATGTTATGTTTACATTTATATGTCAGTAGACTGAGTCGATTTGGGGTCATTTTCGAATTTCTCAAACCCTGGGGTCTCAAAAGCTTCGTTTTGGTCCAAAACTCATCCATGATTTTTTGCAGAATTTTTA
The DNA here is from genome assembly GCF_029784155.1 of Uranotaenia lowii. Lineage (NCBI taxonomy): Eukaryota > Metazoa > Arthropoda > Insecta > Diptera > Culicidae > Uranotaenia > Uranotaenia lowii. The sequence continues at coordinate 259,898,150 of NC_073693.1, forward strand.
AGTAACGTTTACATGAGTAAATTTGGACTTTTAGGTTTGTATGGGAAAATTGAATATTTTGTACTGAAAAATCAACATCATTTTTGTTTCTTCTGTGCAACCGAGCCAGCTGGTGGTTTTTGTGCCAATTTAGAAAATTCCTAAAGGAAATTTTCCGCTGAACAACTTTGTCGAAGACCGTAAATTCGTATTTTATTAGACAAAAAAGTTATTAGCTGTTCAACAGAGGTATGTCTTTTGGCATTGATAAACAATAAATTCAATAGACACCACTGTTGTGTGCCTTGCGAGGTATTGCATGACTACTTTTCATGCAATACTTCGCGGGGCACAAGCAGTGGTGTCTATTGAATTTATTGTTTATCAATGCCAAAAGACATACCTCTGTTGAACAGCTAATAACTTTTTTGTCTAATAAGATACGAATTTACGGTCTTCGACAAAGTTGTTCAGCGGAAAATTTCCTTTGAAGAATTTATAAATTGGCACAAAAACCATTAGCAGGCTCGGTTGCACAGAAAAAAAAAAATGAAGTTTATTTTTCAGTACAAAATATTCAATTTTCCCATACAAACCTAAAAGTCCAAATTTACTCATGTAAACATTACTTAAAAATTCTGCAAAAAATCATGGTTGAATTTTGGACCAAAACGAAGCTTTTGAGACCCCAGGGTTTGAGAAATTCGAAAATGACCCCAAATCGACTCAGTCTAATATGTCAGTGTTCTGATCTTGGGTAAAATGGAGTTGTAGCCTGATATAAAATTAATTGAATCTTTCTGTTTTTTGGAAACGTCGTTGTCTTTTCTAATTTTAACATGAAACATATATGCAAAAATTGTTGTGTTGTACTTCGAGATATATATTTAAGATAAACAACTACCCTCAACAACTAGTAACGAAAAATATCAAAGGACGGACCCATAAAATGTACAACACTTTAAATGATATTAAAATCGAACCATTTCAAAAGTTACATTAAAATTCCGTATTGTTTAGGTTTAGGTGAGAAGTTTCCCAAATATTTTAAACAGTACGACATCAATGTGGTCTTCAAATCTTTAAACAAAGTAAAGAACACTATTTTCAAAAAAAACCAAAGATAAAATACCAAAAGAAAAAACAACAAATGAGGTTGTGGAGGTTGTGAAAATTTTTAGATTGGTGAAGCTTGCCAATTTTTACACAAAAGATTAAAACAACATATGAATGGTGTAAAAAAAAAATGGAGGCACAGGACTTGCTCAACATAGTACCAGGGTCTACCGGGGACAGTTTTAAAACTATTTTCTTCATATTCCTGCCAATTGCAATTCTATCAGCTTCCGATTTGCTCCAGAATATTTGTTTTGTGAACTTGAACCAAAAACAATCAAAGAAATTATAATGAATATAATGGTTTTATTACTATCAATTTTTTGGTATTTTTCACTCCCCGAGTGAAGTGTATGAAAACAGTGGTTCATCAATTGAGGAACTTGAAAACTTAAGAACTGTGAAACGACAATAATGCGTTCATTTAAGCTTTGGTCGTTTTCTTCTTTGCTTTTTTTTATCTTTTTTTAATAAATTCCCTGTAAAAGCCTCTTCATCACCAACACCGAGGTTGCAGAAAAAAATTCTGTGTTTTCACGAAATAAAATTCTGACTTTTTGTGATTTTACCCAAAAATTCTGTTATGGATTTCTGTGATCGTTTTTCCCTTTATTTCAATCAAAAGTCATGTCAAATTGCGTCTTTTTACATTTTAGTTAAGAAAAATCAATTAACATTATCAATATTATCATACTTTTCAACTCACAGATAATTATCCAAAATTTATATCGACATAAAAAATTTGATTTTGAAAAAAACGTCCTAAATTTAAAAATTCTCTGAAATCTGTGAATATTTCCAAAATCCTTTGTTCTGTGATGAAAATTGGCTCAAAATTTACGGTACGTCTCGGTGGTCGAGTGGTTAGCGTGGTAAGACGGTAATCGCTTGGTCCACTGATGGCATGGGTTCGATTCCCATCTCGGTACTGGGTGTTAAATGTTAATCTTAAGTTGTCCACGTCATTTGTTCAGTCTGTAAAGCCTAAATCGGCTAAGACGGTGTATGTCTTTTTTTAAAAAAAAAAATTCTGTGAAACTTTAGATTTTTCTGTGATTTCGAAAACCTTGACCCACACTTGTATTTGAAGAAATGTTTTGGTGCTGCCTTACTTCAGGAGCAAAAATAGTCAGAGAAATGTAAGGTTTATTTTAGATTTTCAGATTCTACTAAGATGAATCTGAAAGTAACTATCTTTTGTGTTACGTTATTTTTTACGATTGAAAGGGATTTTAAGTATTTTAATATTCATGCCCTGTAAAACAATACGATAAGTTACCCAGGAGATATTTTGATTAAACGAAGCATTGTGAATAAATTTTGTTAACTTGACAACCAAATCGTATTGAAAATAGCCGTTAAACATCAATTTTTGCTGTGTTTTAAAAAACTCTTGGTCAAATTGAACGATTTTTAATGCTTCAAATAAAGATTTTTAATTTTTTTTTAAATTTAAGCAAAATAATGTTAATTGATATCATATTTGTTTTCATCCTATGAAGTAAGGAATTTATTGGTTCTGGACGGAAAAATATTGATGAGTAAAAATGCCGGAGATTGGAAAAAAAACTTGCGTATTTCTTTCTGCTGAAACCCCTCTTCGTTCTGAAGACTGATGCTCACTTATTGCTCAATATTTCCAGATGATTTATTGCAAAACCTGACCAATGATCTTAATAACAACTTTCCGGTTCATCTTTGGGAAAAATATTACCGTCAATATCTATGAAAAAATAAAGTATTCTTTTTTTATTTTTTGTTTGAGGAAAAGAATAATTTATGAAATTTTAACTTCATTTCATCACATTGAAGCTCCTTTTGATTTATTCACTTCAAACTCACACAACCCATGCTCATCATCATCGTCCTGCCTTAATCTACCGGACGAATTTTCCGGCCTTCCGCAGAGACTTAAAGCGGATAATTGATGGAACCGGAGGGAGACTTCTTTAAAATTTTGCCCCCAATTTCAGTTGGGTGTTTATAATGCTGAATTATGACCACACAAACCGCAAACCCATTTTGATAAATCACTTGCCGCCATAAATCTCACTGGCAGGCAAAGCACTTTAGGTGCCGTGGATTTTCGGACCACAACGACCGCATAGTGATGAAGCCTGGAAGCTCAGTCGAATTGTTCTTTCCTTTGATGACCGCCTACGCGACTCCCACGCGCCGCCAGCAACCGGAAGTGGCCCATCATAAATCAACGCCCCGTCGAAGGGCGGCTGTCAATTTGCCCGAATATTCCGAACGGTTGAAATGCCGCTTCTGTCATCGTTGTTTTATGGCAAGAATGGTTCAAATTTGAGTCCTCCCAAAGTTCGGGAGCTCAAAATCCAAGATCCTTTACTGTTTTGTGTGTCATAAATCACATTTCTGTCTTTAAAGTATTGATGTTGCAGGAAACAATTTGCTTTCTTTATAATCTTCACCAATATCATTGTTTCTGCTGATAAAAATGAGTCATGCCAACCTTCTCTTAAATTGAATACTAACCGTGTTGAATTCCACGGAAAGATCCCAGAATCCAAAATCAAACATGAGCTGAACCAATTCCTTAAATATTTAATCCCTAAGGCCGTCTCCGGATAGTAATCAATGAACAGAAAGCCGCCGACTTTCATCTGCTCCAGCAAACATTAAACTCAATCACATTTTTCACACCGCCTGGGGCCGATTTCCCACAACCAACCACACCAAACCGAAAACCAACCGTGAAACCGGAAGAGCGTCAATCGAGAAAGCCCACATAATCATCATGGTGTTCCGTAATCTTGTTTACTACTGGATAGAGCTCGTTCTCTGCAAAAGTCCTTGAGCTTAGCAGCACAAAATCTAGGACCTACACACCGAAAAGAGATAGCCGAGGATTTGGCATCTTGTTCGTTCTTGCCAGCTTCCCAATTTCGGTCGATAATTTTGGAAAACGAAAGCTGAACTGTGTAGATGGCAATCAATTAGAAAACAATTTTCTAGCCCGTTCATTCACTCGGTGATTAAAGGTTTAGGGTGTTCAGGCCAGAAGTAGAATCTTTATCTAGCTAGAGGAATTTGTTTAAAATATGCTTAGCTGTTCTAATGAATTGTACTCAAGTCGTCATTCGAAGCTCATTGCGCCAGCTGCAATGAAAACTTCTATGGAAAATATGGTGATTTGTTAAATGTTGATACATTTTATATGCTGTTAAGAGCAACATCATAACCTTTTTAAAACTCTTTTTATTTCACTGAATTAGTATTTGTCTAATGAAAAAATAATAAAAGGCTTTTAAGACACTCGTAAGCTTATCATAATTTAAATTAGCTATTGAAAAACCTCTATAGAATTTTTTTAAGCAGGGCTGGATCCAGACATATGGAACTCCGGAGAAATATTTGTCGGGGGCCCCTATACAATTTTTTTGTCATATGTCATCCCTGAGAATATATAATACATACAGTACCGTTCATAATTGTATAGAAATTGGAAGCAAGCGCACTGTCACTTCGACTTTGAACTTCCATAACTTTTTACTCTGATGATATTTTTTGATCAAATTTTTTGCGTTAGATAGATCAACTATCACACTATTATATCACAAAATTTGAGCTTTCTGGAGTTTGTGTGGCCTGAGAAACAGTAGTTCTACGAAAATCGGACTTTTTGGATTTTTCTCATTCTTACTGCAATATCTCTGAAACTACGCTACATTTTTTATTGAAATTTTGCACAGTGATTGTTGAAATATGAAGCTAGCATGAACTTTGAAATGCAATTTCTATAGAATTTTGGACGAATGTTTCCATAGGAAAATCATATTCTCTGTTCAACAACCAGTGAATCTATTTCAACCGAAAAATCACAACAATATCGCGAGATTCTGATTTCAAAACACAATAGGACCATTTATTCCATTTTTTCTTTTCTTCATTGCTTTTGCCAGACATTTTTTGTCTGATTGGTGGAGGAAACGATATTGTTCTCATGAATCGTCCACAATTCTATAAAAATCGCATTTCAAGGTTCATGCCTGAAATATTGCACCTCGCGTAACTTTTGATCTCATTGATAGAACTTTTTGAAAACTTCAGACATGCTAGCTTCATATTTCAACAATCACTGTGTAAAATTTCAATAAAAAAAATGTAGCGTAGTGTCAGAGATTTTGCAAAAAAAAGTCCAAAAAGTTCGATTTTCGTAGAATTACTGTTTCTCAGGCCACACAAACTCCAGAAAGCTCAATTTTTGTGTTATAATAGTGTGATAGTTGATCTATCTAACACAAAAAATTTTATCAAAAAATATCATTAGAGTAAAAAGTTATGGAAGTTCAAAGTCGGAGTTACAGTGCGCTTGCTTCCAATTTCTATACAATTATGAACGGTACTGTATATATAACATACAATGAAACTGAACAAAATGAGTAGGAGAGAATGGGAATACTTGATCCCATTTACTTGATTTCATCATATCGTTTTTGGAATTTGTCGTTCTGGAAGCATGGCATTTCAAATTTCTATCTAAGAAAATAAGAATGATTTTAAGACTTAACACGAAAAAGAAGCATTTTCGTAGGGCGAAAATAATTGTGATTTTTTTTTCTAGTTCGAAGATACTTGATCCTCAGAGACGCTTTAACTTCGTCTCAAAACAAGCAAGTCAGAAGATAAAAAGTCTTTTAACGATTATTCGGCTGAATTGCTATTAATTTCTCAATGTATTTGATATAGAAAATTTTTGAAGTTTGTCTAGTCATAACATACTTTCAGGCAAAAATTATTTTTTTTAGACAAAATCGTCGTTTCCACTTGGTAATCATTGGAAGAAAAATCGTTTCTGGATAATTACCAGCTATATCGTACTAAATTGTAATCATGATTAAATTAGTTGATAAAAAGTTTTGATAAATTTTGTTCATGTTGGAAATATTTTGAAATTATGAGAGAAAGATCTTAAAGTCACATTTAGTTGAATTCTCCATCAAAAATAAAAAATATACTTGCATAATTACTTAAACAAGCCAACAACAAATAACAAAAATATGCTCATACGCTTAAGATCTTTGTTTTGTCTTGTTGTTTAACGTGGAAAAGGAGTATTTGATGAAAAATCAATAAGTCACACAAACGCAACTAATTTGCAAATCATAGCTTGTGAGGAATCGTGAGCCACACATCTTGAGATACTTGGGAAAATAAATTATTAAAAATTAAAAAAAAAACTGCCCAATGATACCTTGAAAATGAAGAAAATCATACCATTTTTATTTTCATTTTATATTTTATAATAAAAAAGTAACAGAACAAGGAAAAATGTAGCCCATGATTCCCACCTCTCCCATATAGAATTAATGCAGTAACAGAAAACAGCTTCGCAGATTATATAATAACTCTATCATCTACTTATAGTCTCTGTTTTAGAAAAAAAAAACAAAGATGGTTAAAAAAATGCCTTTTTCATTTCATTCGTCGGTTCGAATGTGCTTCATCGAAAAAAAAAAACAAGCAAAAGGGAGAATGATACATTTTCATGAGACTAAAAAAAATGTGATATTTTTTAGTTTACAGGAGACTTGATCCTTTACTAAAGGAGAATTGATCCTTAATGCAGGGTGGCTTGACCCTAGGCAAAAATTTAGTAAAATCCGAAGATAAAAGGTCCGTTAACTATTTTACGCCATATTAGTTCTCATTTCACAGTTTGTAAGTATCAGACAAAGATAATTCTAGATGTTTTTCTACTACCCTAGAGTATTTGTATACTTAAAGGGGCATTTTTTTGTTTTTAGATAAATACAGTATTTTTCGTCCTTTTTAACAGATAATTATTGGATAAATATTAGTTATTGGGCAAATATTAGTAATTTCATGATAACCAACGATCACGATCCATTCAAAAGAAAAATATATCATTTTGGACTCTAAGGATCAATTATACCCATAACAAACATTTTTCTAAAACTTCTCCTTAAAAAAAATGAGAGCTTACTATTGCTTTGAAAATATGGCAAAATGATGTTTGATTATACTCTTACGATTGATATTTTGGAATAAATATTTATTTTTTTTCATGTGAAAAAATTTTTAGATTGATACGTTTGACATTTAGTGAAATTTTTCAAACAAAGTTCAATAACTCTATAAATAATGTTTTTTTTTATTTATTGAGATAACGGCATTGTTGTTTTGTTCTATTGGGCACATTTTTCTAGAACATTTGATATTTGTAAGACATTCCTGTTCGAGTTACAGCGAAGAAATCAAGTATCCACAGGGATCAAGTATCAGCACTCTTCCCTATCTCTAATGAAAATTGGAAGAAATATTATGATTTCAGGCTAAAAATAAAAGTTAAAAAAAATTCAAATTCCATGATGATACAGATATAATAGTTCAAGACTGAATTGAAGCCTGAAATCAGATTTTATTTAGAACGGCAATTCAGTGTTTCGAATTGAAATCATAATTTTAATTCAAGCCTTGAGAAACAAATTACAAAAGAAAGTCAAATACAAAATTTAGAACCAAAGTTTAATCAGAGCGAAAGTACTAAGAGCTCAATTTATGAATCATCCATTTCATATCTTCAAACCATAAAAATAATTATCATGTACTGTGATAAATTTTTTTAATTGTAAAACGGATCACAATTTTTAATCAAGAATAAGATTCTTATCTGATCAAGCATCAACAAATGGGAAAAAGGATATGATAACCTCAAATTACTCACTTCCGTATAGGATCATTTAAAAAAAATGTTCCTCAGAAACAACAGCATAAAATTTCAAATAAATCAGATGGATAAGTTTTGATTCGAATTGAATTCTAAGACTGAAATTGAACCGGAAATTCAAACGAGAACAAACATACTCAATTTTAATATGAATTGGAAAACTTATATTGATTTAATTATTATCAGCATTATTTATGCCTATAATCAGAAAAGCTGTAACTATAAACTGCATATTAATGAAATCCCCATAAAATAATTCACATGATTAAAAAACAAATTTTCATGTTTGCTTTATCTGAATTGTTTTTACTTCTACGATAGTTTAAAAACAGATTTAGAAGCTGCTGATGTGCGCATATTTTATTTGAAAAATTTGTCATGATTAGCCCAGTCCGCATAAATTCGGGAAAAATCTCCAATGCTTACTCTAGGGGGGCTCTAAACGTATTTAAGAGTGAGATTTTCTGGAATTGTACTTCACGGGGGCTCTTTAGCTGTTATATTAAACGTTATAAGGCTATGATCATTTAGTATCCGGGCACTTTATTTCGGTGATATCTACGTTAATAGAGCTTGGATATGCAAAACTTTGAGAGCGTAGTGTTGGTTACGAAAAAAACTATCTTACCTATTTTTGATAGATTTTTTAGTTAACGTGTGTTTGAGATATCTACGATGCAAAAAGACATGATAAAAATATTTTTGCACAAATTTGCTCCTTTTACGCCTTTTGCGCTTCAAAATTTCTTCATTTTTGACTTGATAGCTCATTTTTTTTTTTTTTCGGACCAAATGGTTAAGAAGTATAAGAAGCCACTCTAGGATGCTCACGAAGTTCAAACCAATCATCTTAGTGGAACCCTTGACCTTAAATATGGTAGAGAGTCTATGGTTTTTGGGGATAACTGAATGCAGACTCCTTAAATAATGCAAAGAATCCATTTCCGGCAGACAAAAGGTGTTGCCTGACTTGTAGACATCAAGTAAATAACTAATAATGATCAGATCCAAAGAACGCAATCTGTGCATCCGGTTTTTACGCAATATAACAGATGTGTTCTGATGGACAACAAAATTTATGTGAAAACCGGATTTAAGAAATCCAATTCTTCGAGATGCCTACTCATGAAAATGTTCCAACCAGATTCCAATTTCTTTTTCCAGGTGAGTTTGTGTAAAATATCATGTTTTTGCAAAGGTTTTGCTTATGTGGTAAAAAAAATTAATACATGACTGAAAAAAGTGTGAAAAGATAAAAAAGAGATTTTCTGAAAAAGTTAGAGTATTTCTTTAAATCATTGATAATTTTTTTTTTATATTTTTACATTAAATGCCATATTAACACCTTCATTTCCTCAATAGAATGTTTTTCGATCAAATGAATAGTTTTTAAAATACACACGTTTGTAACTGCCCAAATACTAAATGTTCATAGCCTGATATCGATCTAAATTGTAATCAGGATTAATTGAATAGAAAAATAGTTTTTTTAAACCAAGGATTCAATTCAACTCATAAGCAAAGTTGCCGAAAAAAAATCTATATATTCCATTGAAAAGTCCCGAAAAAATGTGTCTTTTTCACATTTCACTAAAAAAAATCAATTAACATTATCAACCTTAGCATGTTTTTCAAAAACAAAGTTCGAAACCCAAAATTTATATTGGTATATTATTTATAACTTTTAAAATTCGTACAAAACTGTAAAAATCTGTGAATATTTCCAAAATTTGTGTTCTATAACACAGATTGTATGATTAAAATTTGCTCAAAATTCTGTAAAATTATAGATTTTTCTGTGATTTCCCTTGCACATAGGTAACATACTAGAAAACTTTTTCTAAGAAAAATTAAAATTAACCTTTGCTCTGAAATTAAGTTATTTCGAAGTTCATATCATTCCCTACCGATTCATATATTGGAATTAATATTTTTTGTAAATTTTTTTTCTTTTGGAAACATTTGACAATTATGAGAAAGAGATCATTAGCTCCCATTTTGTAAAATTCTTCTAAAACCTCAATAGCTTAAGAAATATATTTTGTTTTTTTTTGTTCAATTCTGCACATTTTTCAAGAACATTAGATTTTTGTTAAAGATTTCAGTAACGGAAAACAGCTGAAGGATTAAGCCTCCTTAGGGATCAAGTATCCTCATTGAGACCGTTGCAAAAAATGACTTTTTGCTCGCATTTATTTTTCCGATCGATGTCTTTTGGGTCGCCAAGCATCTGTGTGAAATTTGAGAAGATTTAATTGATTCCTGAGTTAGCGCAACGCGTTTAAATTTTTTGTAAATTTCTATGGAAGAAGAAAATTTTGCACATTTATTCATCCAGAGAGTGAATTGCTTGAAACGAAACTAGTCTTTGATTTTTTTTAACTATTATTTAGCCACATTTTTTGCTAACACGACAAGCAGCTAAACATTACATAAAATTAAAGTTAAACCATTTCAAAATAAAAAATCTTAATCCATTGAAAAGTATTTAAAAAAGGCAGATTTTACTTTCTAGTGCATTTTATTATTCCATGAAATATTTTTGCAAAGGTTATATGAATAAAAAAAAATTCCCTGGGTATGCAAAGCAGTTTTTTTTTGAGATTTTTTGTACTCATCCTACGGCTACTCAGCTTTTTTATAAGAAGTCAAAAACGCTTTAATTAAAAAAAGGTAACGCTGAAATTTTTTTTTGTATAGCATCTGATATCTTTTCGAAGGTACAAGTTAGGTGTGTACTTTGTTATCAGGAATTGTACTGCAAGAATTAAGAAATATTTTTCATCCAATGTTGGAACTTTCAGTACATCTCTGACGATTTGTGAGTGAATAATTTTGTTTCCCCATACATATTTCCATACAAATTCGTTGTGCTAATTCAGGATTGGGTGGATCGCTCCCAAGATTTTTACTGCTTTTTTTGGCAGCCAAAACAACAAAACAAAGTTATGGGAGGAGTATTAGTTATTAAAGAATTTGATATTCCCATACAAAGATTGCAGCGGTCAAAATCCTCATTCACCCTTACAGTAAACCAAAGTAGATAAGAAGGTAGTTTCTGATATCTTCAATCAATAGTTGTAGAAACATCACATGTAAAGTTTGCAGAAGAGTTAATCACCTTATCGAAAATTAAAGCTTTGGTTAGTTAGCCTTAGCCCATTGACCTCTCCCCCCATTTAATACGGCCTTGCTTGAAGGAAAAGCTTTGTAGACGTTTGCTTAGTGAACATGTAATTTGGCTGTCAAGAAAGCTTTAAATTACTTTTAAGGGAAAATTGGGTTTGGAGACACTCATTATATGACTCTAATAATAAAAAATAGTTTCAAAGACACTTGCTTTTATTTTAATAAAATACAAATAGTCAAAGTAATATTCTGCAATAGGGTTCCCAAACGCGTTTAAACTAAATATACGACTTATAAAGAGCAAATGAACCGTCCGACCGAATAACACTGGAAAAATAATTGAAAAAAATATTTTATCAATCAACACTGAGCATTGTCTGCATGAACGAAAAAAGTTTAAGGGGGGGGGGGGGGTAGGGTCTAACACTTTCAAAAAATCGATTTTTTTATTTTTTTATTTTCTTATTGCAAAACATTCCAAGAATGTTGTGTCAAATTTTCAAGTCAATTGAAGCAAAACTGTAGAAGTTATAGGCCTTTATCTTCTCCTATCTAATACTGCAAGAAAGCAAGAGCAGAAACTTCAAACGCGTTTTTCTCGAAAGCACATTTTTAAAGTCCGTGGACATCGTCATTTGAAAACTACTTATCCGATTCTTTTCAAATTTGGAACATATTTTCTACATATAAAATACCAGACCCCAACGTTTTTCTTTTTTGATTTTTTTACTTTGGGGAGATTTTACAGGTGAAAAATGGCGGATTTTTAAGTGAAAAATCGTAGTTTTTACTTCAAACAGCCACAAAAATTTCATAAAAATATTTTTAAGTTAAATAAAAACGTTGGGGTCCAGAAAAACATCTATTAAAAATATTTTGCTCTGATTTTTTGACTTCAGATGATTCGGTGCTGAGATACAGTGTCCACCGCAAATCCTGTTTTCTAAAAGGCATCCTCGAAAGTGCTCCGTCACCGGCTCATTTTTCAATATTTTTCTTCAAAAAAATTACTAAATGTTCTTTTAACAATGCTTTGTATAATGCAAAAAATTTGAATACATTTGTTTGAACGATAGCTCTAGAAAAAAATCGTGAAAATGGTGTTTTTTTATACCCGTTAGACCCTACCCCCCCCCCCCCCCCCCCCCCCCTTAATGAAAGAATGTAAATAATTATAACCTCATGAAACAATTCACAAGTAAACAATATCAACTACATGAAAAATTTAAATAAAATAACTAATAAGATAGAATGATGACTTATTATTGATTTTTTTTTATATTTGCCATGTGGCAAGACAGTAGGAAAAATCGCCTCATGGCGGAGGAGGACAATATGGTGTTTGGTGAAAATAAAAAAAAAAGATGTTATTTGTTCTAATGCTATTTGATTATTCATTTTCTAAATCTTTTATTTAAACCATTGTTTTGTTCGTAAATATTCAAAAGAAAAGCTTTAAAGAAATGCCACCGCCCGTGGCCTAGAGGATATCATTCAAGTCTTCTAAGCCAACGGTCATGAGATCAATTCCCGGTCACGGCATACATAGTACACATTCTGTGGGTTGGTGGTTTTAGCATTTGTAAGATGCTAGCCATCATATCCTCGAAAAATGTACGATAAGTGTTAAGTAAAAATGGAACCTCTTCGAGGAAACGTCAAGTTTCATTGAGATCCTATATGTGTTTGTGTTCGTTAAAAAAAAAATAGGAAACTTACTTTCATTGATGATTGAAATCTAATATTTTGCCCAAAAATGTTACGAATTTAGCTCGTTTACTCGAAAATATGTAATTGTTTTTAAGAAAGCAATTCATTTCATTAAAATAAAGCTTATTCCATGCTCAAATAAAACAAATCAAGTGTATCAAACTACCATCATTTAAAATCAATCAATTTTCCAAAAGCCAATGTAAAAAGTTAAAATTTTGAGGTAAAAATCAGATTCTTGTTCAATTGATAGAAATTTAAAGTGTTATATTGCAATTTGGATGTTTTCAAAACTGTTATAGTTAATTTATGTTAAAAAATACACAAAAAAGGAATTTCTCTTCAAATTTGCTGGATTGTTTATAGAGTATGGTTCCGGATAATAATTTGAAACTTTTTAAATGAAAAAAGAAACAATCAAAATTGTAAATCTGCAATCTGTTGGAATTTCAATTCGTCAACTTCAAAATCATCTTTATCGTTTTTTCTTAATTGAAAAATTTATTGATGAGCTGAATCATAATCTGAATTTTTAAAATCAGTTCTGAATTCGAATCTTAAATGTACAAAAAAAAAGATTTTTGAATTTAGATGCCAGATAATAATTTCAAATACGAGCTAACGAGCCTGTTTATTGTTGATATTTGATTTTAATTCAGAAATTTTTGGTTTTAATCTTAATTCCTCATCTTGGCATGCCAAAAGGCATCTTGGTGATATACATGTCAAGAAACAGCAAAATCTCCTAGGAAATAAAACATTGAAGACAATTGCATATCCCGCGTAAGTTTTCATTACGTTGAAAGAAGAATTCTTCAGAATTTACAGAAAACTGCAGCAAAAGTAATAAAAACAACTTTTAAATTTTCATTTCACATAAAAAAAATGCTCTCCAGAAAACAAATATTCTAAAAAGAAAAAGTTGCAACAAGTTTAAGTTTTTCTTTTTAAATTTTTTTTTTGATTAAAACTGTTTGTTTACATTTTGTTTCATACATCAGTTATTTCTAATGAATCCTAATAACACCCTCATAGTTTTTTTTTTTGCGTGACAAAACTGCAAATAAGATTATGATCCGCGGAAAAAAACCCAAAACTTATCTGGCTAGTGCGTCCGTCAACTTTCGGAATGATTTGAAACATTCATTTCCTTATGGCTCAAGACACGAAATCCGCAAAGATGGTAAAGTTTCTCAAATAAGCAAAAAGAATCTTTATGGGAAAATCACATAAAAATCCGTTGGTTACAGGAAAACATGGCAAAATTATAAAATTATAATCTACGCCAAACAACGAACAACTTCTATAAAAAAAATTGATTACCGAGTGCATACGTTTGTGTTCAAACGGCATTAGCAGTAGAATGTCTCAATTCGGGGTCAATTTTGAATTTCTCAAACCTTGGGGCCTCAAAAGCTTAGTTTCTGTTAAAAATTCATCCATAATTTGTTGCAGAATTTTTTAAGAACGTTCAAAAGTTGCGGACTTTAACAAAGTCGTTCAGCACAATATTTGCTTCAGAAAATTTATAAATTGGCACAAAACCCATTTGTAGGCTAGGTTCTACTGGAGAAACAAAAATAATGTTGATTTTTCAGTACAAATTATTCAATTTTCATGCAAACCTAAAAGTTGAAATTTAACATGAGTAAATGTTACTCAAAAATTCTGCAAACAATCATGGATGATTCTTAAACCAAAATGAAGCTTTAAAGACCCTTAAGTTTGAAAATTCAAAAATGAGCACAAATTGACTCCGCCTATTTACACAGTTTTAAAGCAAAGACATGGAAAAACAAGTCAACACTGCCGCAGCTCTGGAAAGCCATTTTGAATATGCGTTGTGTTCGAATTCTGCATAAGATTTAAGTTTAAGAAATCCGTATCTGAATATGTAACAAAAACTCAGGTGTTTTTTTTAATTTGGATAATAACTATCTAAATATTGAACATTCATATGAATGCCAAAAATCATAAATCTTTTTAACGAATAGTCACCGTTGATTATTATTTTTATGAAAGTTTAATGGCATTGCGGTGAACTTGATACTATGAAAATTCTTGATAGAAGAATTAAAGATTGAAATTAAATGACGGATAGACAAAGCAGATGCTTAATAGAAGAAGATTGAAAGATGTTGAAAATGAGCCAAGAGCATATTTTATGAAAAGCTTCAAAGGTGCGTTCTAGACCCTTTGTCCCACATCAATTGAATGGCTGAGAGAAGTAATAGCGAGAGGCGCAATTACGTTCACCCATACATCCAACCCGATGGATTGGTAAAGCACGTGCTTCCCAATCGGACAAAAAGTCTAGACCGCATGGCTCTGGTGAAGCTTCCCTTTTGCTGAACCAGTTCAAGCGATGTGTTATTGGTTGTTTCGGATTCCGTTTTTATCGGCAGCGCTACTTATTGTTTTCACGCAAGTACCGTAAACGTCCCTACTTTTGCCAACTATTTAATTTTTTGAACTGTATTTCGAAATATTTACCCCTTATATAAACCCCCCAAAGCCAAATGATTTTATTCTTTTTAACGAATAGTCACCGTTGATTATTATTTTTATGAAAGTTTAATGGCATTGCGGTGAACTTGATACTATGAAAATTCTTGATAGAAGAATTAAAGATTGAAATTAAATGACGGATAGACAAAGCAGATGCTTAATAGAAGAAAATTGAAAGATGTTGAAAATGAGCCAAGAGCATATTTTATGAAAAGCTTCAAAGGTGCGTTCTAGACCCTTTGTCCCACATCAATTGAATGGCTGAGAGAAGTAATAGCGAGAGGCGCAATTACGTTCACCCATACATCCAACCCGATGGATTGGTAAAGCACGTGCTTCCCAATCGGACAAAAAGTCTAGACCGCATGGCTCTGGTGAAGCTTCCCTTTTGCTGAACCAGTTCAAGCGATGTGTTATTGGTTGTTTCGGATTCCGTTTTTATCGGCAGCGCTACTTATTGTTTTCACGCAAGTACCGTAAACGTCCCTACTTTTGCCAACTATTTAATTTTTTGAACTGTATTTCGAAATATTTACCCCTTATATAAACCCCCCAAAGCCAAATGATTTTATTCTTTTTAACGAATAGTCACCGTTGATTATTATTTTTATGAAAGTTTAATGGCATTGCGGTGAACTTGATACTATGAAAATTCTTGATAGAAGAATTAAAGATTGAAATTAAATGACGGATAGACAAAGCAGATGCTTAATAGAAGAAAATTGAAAGATGTTGAAAATGAGCCAAGAGCATATTTTATGAAAAGCTTCAAAGGTGCGTTCTAGACCCTTTGTCCCACATCAATTGAATGGCTGAGAGAAGTAATAGCGAGAGGCGCAATTACGTTCACCCATACATCCAACCCGATGGATTGGTAAAGCACGTGCTTCCCAATCGGACAAAAAGTCTAGACCGCATGGCTCTGGTGAAGCTTCCCTTTTGCTGAACCAGTTCAAGCGATGTGTTATTGGTTGTTTCGGATTCCGTTTTTATCGGCAGCGCTACTTATTGTTTTCACGCAAGTACCGTAAACGTCCCTACTTTTGCCAACTATTTAATTTTTTGAACTGTATTTCGAAATATTTACCCCTTATATAAACCCCCCAAAGCCAAATGATTTTATTCTTTTTAACGAATAGTCACCGTTGATTATTATTTTTATGAAAGTTTAATGGCATTGCGGTGAACTTGATACTATGAAAATTCTTGATAGAAGAATTAAAGATTGAAATTAAATGACGGATAGACAAAGCAGATGCTTAATAGAAGAAAATTGAAAGATGTTGAAAATGAGCCAAGAGCATATTTTATGAAAAGCTTCAAAGGTGCGTTCTAGACCCTTTGTCCCACATCAATTGAATGGCTGAGAGAAGTAATAGCGAGAGGCGCAATTACGTTCACCCATACATCCAACCCGATGGATTGGTAAAGCACGTGCTTCCCAATCGGACAAAAAGTCTAGACCGCATGGCTCTGGTGAAGCTTCCCTTTTGCTGAACCAGTTCAAGCGATGTGTTATTGGTTGTTTCGGATTCCGTTTTTATCGGCAGCGCTACTTATTGTTTTCACGCAAGTACCGTAAACGTCCCTACTTTTGCCAACTATTTAATTTTTTGAACTGTATTTCGAAATATTTACCCCTTATATAAACCCCCCAAAGCCAAATGATTTTATTCTTTTTAACGAATAGTCACCGTTGATTATTATTTTTATGAAAGTTTAATGGCATTGCGGTGAACTTGATACTATGAAAATTCTTGATGAGCTTTTCATAAAATATGCTCTTGGCTCATTTTCAACATCTTTCAATTTTCTTCTATTAAGCATCTGCTTTGTCTATCCGTCATTTAATTTCAATCTTTAATTCTTCTATCAAGAATTTTCATAGTATCAAGTTCACCGCAATGCCATTAAACTTTCATAAAAATAATAATCAACGGTGACTATTCGTTAAAAAGAATAAAATCATTTGGCTTTGGGGGGTTTATATAAGGGGTAAATATTTCGAAATACAGTTCAAAAAATTAAATAGTTGGCAAAAGTAGGGACGTTTACGGTACTTGTGTGAAAACAATAAGTAGCGCTGCCGATAAAAACGGAATCCGAAACAACCAATAACACATCGCTTGAACTGGTTCAGCAAAAGGGAAGCTTCACCAGAGCCATGCGGTCTAGACTTTTTGTCCGATTGGGAAGCACGTGCTTTGCCAATCCATCGGGTTGGATGTATGGGTGAACGTAATTGCGCCTCTCGCTATTACTTCTCTCAGCCATTCAATTGATGTGGGACAAAGGGTCTAGAACGCACCTTTGAAGCTTTTCATAAAATATGCTCTTGGCTCATTTTCAACATCTTTCAATTTTCTTCTATTAAGCATCTGCTTTGTCTATCCGTCATTTAATTTCAATCTTTAATTCTTCTATCAAGAATTTTCATAGTATCAAGTTCACCGCAATGCCATTAAACTTTCATAAAAATAATAATCAACGGTGACTATTCGTTAAAAAGAATAAAATCATTTGGCTTTGGGGGGTTTATATAAGGGGTAAATATTTCGAAATACAGTTCAAAAAATTAAATAGTTGGCAAAAGTAGGGACGTTTACGGTACTTGCGTGAAAACAATAAGTAGCGCTGCCGATAAAAACGGAATCCGAAACAACCAATAACACATCGCTTGAACTGGTTCAGCAAAAGGGAAGCTTCACCAGAGCCATGCGGTCTAGACTTTTTGTCCGATTGGGAAGCACGTGCTTTGCCAATCCATCGGGTTGGATGTATGGGTGAACGTAATTGCGCCTCTCGCTATTACTTCTCTCAGCCATTCAATTGATGTGGGACAAAGGGTCTAGAACGCACCTTTGAAGCTTTTCATAAAATATGCTCTTGGCTCATTTTCAACATCTTTCAATTTTCTTCTATTAAGCATCTGCTTTGTCTATCCGTCATTTAATTTCAATCTTTAATTCTTCTATCAAGAATTTTCATAGTATCAAGTTCACCGCAATGCCATTAAACTTTCATAAAAAAAAAAAAATCATAAATCATATGTAAAATGTTTTACTAATCCTTATTTAACAATTTAAAACTGTTTTTTAATTTTATTTTTTTAATGACTCTCAACCGAATTTCAAGAATCCGGAATTGGGAAACAGAATTACAATATTGATTTTGATAAAATTGAACCAGAACCGTTCAAATAAGCTTAATGTCATGGGAAATTTAATATTCAGAAATGAATTTGTATCAACAAGAGAGAAAATTTCAAAAAAAAAAGCAAAAGAATTTTGGGCCTGAGACTAGTTTTTGAGGCTATGGCATCAGTCTGAGTCAGGAAAAAATAATAAATTTTCTGGATTTATTTGAGGGAAAACTCGGTGGGGTTCTATTATTCCTCGTTAACTTTTTTTATCTTTCAAGTGTTTTATATGGTTTAAAACTTGAAAATTTCTTACAAAGATCTCAAGCCTACATGTTTATTTTATAACTGGAGTTAGTTGAGCGATCCTCAAAAATTTACTAAATGAGCTGAAACCGCACCTCATCGTTAAGTTTTTTGTTTTGTTTTTTTTCCTTAATGGATTTTTTTTTTTGAGAATGAAAAAAAAAATCTTAAAAGTATCTCCCTAATAACTTGTACAACTAACTTCAAGCGCTCAAAATATGATAGACTTTCTGATCTAAAAGTTCCGTTATTCTTTCGCTGACCGAAAAAGTTAATTATAAGCGCAATTCTCACTCTAGGAACATGAATTCAAACTTCCCAAAGATGTCCGAGGCTACCGTCAGCCGGCAAACTAATTGCAACGAATTCGCTCCAATTAGCGTGTCGTTACAAGGGAAAAACTTTCCCCGGCATCGTTCAACGGTTTCAACGAGGCAAAGACACTTCCCTGGAAGCCGGAAAATCACCAAACCAAACCAAACCGCCCACTCGAGTGTAGTTGTGATTTTCCGCTTCTGCACTTTTGTCAACGTAAAAGCCCCACTGATGTTCCCCTCGGGGATCGTTAGATTGTATTATGATGGCAGAAGAAGCAGCAGCAGCACTGGCACTATCTTCCCGAACTCTCCGGGTCCATTCGACTCTCGCTCGACTCGACAACTCCGAGACTAACAACTTCATTATTGTCACAACTTCCGACAATCATTAATCATACTTAGCAAGTTTATATTAGCGCAACCCCGTTCCCCTTTTTTCCCAAGGCCTTCACACAGGGCCCAAGAATAAGTCCTAGGATCTTTCGCGGTAGCCAAGTTACCGTGTTTCTTCGACGTTTTCTCACACGGATGACTGGCTGACTTGCTGGCTCTGATATGAACGATGTTTGACCCCTCTGTGAGCGGGATTTAATTAAAAACTTTGGGGATCCAAACATCGCGACGACGTGGAAGACGACAACAATAATGGTTGAGCCCCCTTTCATTTGCTCATCAATTTCAATTAGATATAGGCAGAGGACGTTCAGGTCCAGGACATGTAGGGCTTCAACTTTGCGGCCAGCTTATTAATCTTACAGCTTTACCTATGGGAATGTTTCGTAGGGTCCTAATTTGGTTTGGGACCAAGTGTCATTGAAGAAAAATTGTCACCAAGGTTAGTCATACATACAATCAAGGTACTTTTGTGATGGTATTTTTAAATCATTCAAAGTTTCAATTTAACCAGTATTAGTGTTTCAATCTATTAAAGCTGTTCCATGTCGATTCCTCTGATTTTCACTGGAAAAATTTGATCAAACCAGAAAAAGAGGAAAAAAAAGTAAAAAAAAACTAAGGCTTAGTTCTTTTAGAAATGGGACAGTTACGAATGCGTGTATCTCAAAAACTATTCGTTTGATCAAAATACTTTCTATGAAGGAAATTAAGGTAATCTTATGATAATTCATGAAAAAATTTGAAAAAAAAAAAATTTATCGTTTTTTGTAAGAAAAATTTCTACTTTATACTTGGTATCTCCCATCGGCCGGCGCACACTTTTTCAGTCATGATATTGATCAGTTTTTCAAACTTATACTTTGTCTTATCTGTATTTTAGGTGTCTACAACCTCCTCCTCCAATTTCTGCTACTTTTTGATCCAATAATTCTTTTTTGAAAGGTACTGAGGGCAATTTAGTGGACCCAGCTGTTCCGAAATTAATAAAACTTGATTATTTTTGAGCCACTCCAAAGTGTTTTAATTGAATTTCTGTTGGCAAAATCTGTTAATAACGAAGTAAAACCATCATGAAATTGAACTGCAAGTATAATCGGTTAGTATGGATCGTAGGTTGCGAAGGGTACGGACAAGATTACTCATTTTAGGCTTTTAAAAACAGCAAAAACCAATGTTTTCGTTTTGAAAATTGTTGTTTTTTTTTCCACAGGAGCAGAATTTTTACAAATCATGATATTTTATACAAAACAACCAGCAAACACAAACTTTAATATTGTAGGAACCTTGCCACGAGCAGATATGTCATAGGATTCATATGCTGGAGTTTGTTTGAACTATGGTATTTCCTAATATCTGTTGTTCATCAGAAATCATTTGTCGCATAGCCTCGGTTCCGGCTATACAGCTTACGAGCTCTAGAGCTAGCAAAAAATTGTTATTGGAGGTTAGGTTTGAATAACTCATAACTAGGCAACACTTTCAGGTTATCGGAGAAAAAATTTTGGACATTTCAGCGATCTACACTTAGTTTTTCGCTTATTCAAAATTGAAAATGCTGGTATGAGACTTGACTTACCTGATGACCCTTAACGATAGTTTCCGATCATGTACTTCACTCCAAAGCTTGATTTGAACTTTGTGGACATTTGACAGTGTTGGCATACTTTTCCATCACTCAAACATAGTAATTCTTTCAATCAACGGTAGCTGACAAACCAATTTGAAAATCACGGATTTTCAAGGAAACTGTGCAAATTTTTTTTTTCTTTTTCCCTTACATCGTACATATCTCAAAAACGCGTAAACTTAAAATTTTGACAATAATAGATCGAATAGTACTTTTTACAGGCAGCAAAATGCTGTCAAAGTTTTGCATGTTCGGTTTGTAGTAAACGAGCTATTAACAAAAGAAAGTGTCCCATTACTAAAAGAACCAAGCTTTATTGTCATATTTACTTGTTTGTAACTCAATTAAATAATTTTCACGATTCCAATTTTACTAATTTTGTCGATGATTTGCTTTGGAATTATTTATGCATTCTTTTCATTCGATTTAAAGTCAAAGAATAAGAGCGTTTTAAGTTCATTTATGGTTTTGGTTTCTCTCCAAAGAAAATGTCTCCAGATAGAAAGCAAAATTTTAAATGAATTTATCTCATAAGCATATCTGACATCTGTCTTGTGCACAAAATAAACTTCAACTTTTTTCACCTATCTTCGGAATTCTTGTTGAAAAAAAAGAATTTGTACACTAAGTACTCTTTACCAATTAATGATAGTAAAAAAATTAAAATTTAGTAACCTATTTTGTTTGGCTTTGGGTTGGCTTTTCTTTTCAGTTTTTTCAGTGGAAAAAGGTGCAATTTTGTTCCTACTGTTTCTCCCCAACTGTGCAGAGAGCGATATATCGCACTGCAATCAAGAGTGAGATTGTTTACACAAAAAGGTGAGCGAGAGCATTCACATCTGCTGAAGAAGAGAAATCCCTTTTCCGAAAAATTCTATTGAACAATGTGTAGAGTAAAAATCTAAGAGCGAACACATTTTTTCCTGTGCTTTTAAGAGAAAGACGCGCAGCTACGGAAGCTTCTTTTGACAATCATTTTTTGGAGAAAACAAATCCGAAACATCAGAAGCCAGAGTTGAAAATAGTACAGTTTTATCTGAAAAAAAAACAGATGAACCGAATTTTCTAGGATACTTTTAAATTGATGGAAGTTATGTATATGCTTTGATTGCATAAAATAAGGTGAAATACAGGAAATAATAATGCCTTAACATATTCAACAGAAACGAAAAGATAGTCTTGCAGTTCGTATCAAAAAACACTACTCCAATATAATCTGAACAGAAAATAACCATCGGTACAATACGTTTAACATTATTACAATTTTTTATGATATTGTCATCATTTTATCACAAATTCAAGTATAATTGAGATTTTTTTTTCAACATTTTTCTCACTGTTTTTAAAAACGTGTGCTGGTTAAATTTATTAAGAAGCATTATCATCACATATCATATTTTTGCTGGCCCTAGCTGATCAAATATTTTATTTATGATGATAATGTTTCTAAAAAAATTCTATTCGCTCATTTTCACCATCTGTCATTCCTTCTAACTTTCTATCCATCTATAGAAATTTCATTATCTTAACATGTCCCTACTTAAAAGGACATCACTTTTCACCGATAGAACCGATAAATTAAATAACAAACATACATAACGGTTATTAATCCCTTCATAAAAAAAATTGCAGTTTAATGTCAATAGAGTGTCACAAACATATTTCCAATTCCCCCCCCCCCCCCCCCCTAATTACCCTCTCGAAGACAACAAGTTACGTTATGACTTCTGACAAAAATAAAATTATTTGTTTTTCAATTCTCCTGTTCAGTAAAGGGAATTTTGATAAAATTTTTAAAAAAAAGTTCATCCAAAAGAAATATCGATTTTTAAGAAACATAAAGAAAAACGTTTTTTGCTTTCCAAAAATTGTTAAATTAATTCAATCTTAAATACTTGAAAACCGCTATTTATCGAAATGGTTCAGTTATTAAATGGAATTTTCGAAAAAATGTATAGTTCAACAATTTATTCTGAAACAGAATGTCTTAAGAAATTATATGATCGGCTAAATCGATGAAATATTATATTCTTCGAAAAAGAAAATTTAAGAATTTAAAAATAATAAACGGATAGAAGTTGAAAATAAGGTGAAAAATTGATGAATATGAGCGGAAGAGTAGTTTTAATTTGAAAAACTTTTTATCCCATATCATATCTTTGTTCCTAAGTTTTTCAAATTTAAATTACTCTCCGCTCATTTCCAACATACTTTCACCTTATTATAATCGTTTTTTCAGTTATGGGGATTATTATTTTTCAGTTCTTAAATATTCTTTCTCAAAGAATATAAAATTTAATCGATATTAACGATAAAATAATCGTATAAAGTAAATTTACGGTAATGAACTCTTCATTTCAACAAACAGAATATTTGCTCAAAATATTAATCCTGGGTTGAATTGTTACTTAACCCTTTAATGCATGACTTTTTTAAAATGAGAATTGCAGTTATTGATTCAGTGAAATAATAACATTTTAATTCGAAAAACAAAACTCAACAGGTTTGGATTCGAGTATAATAAAAATTATGGCTAATCAAAGTTTAAAAATATTTTTTGAAATTCTTAATTCATTTCAATAAGGTTTTAAAATAAAATCTGTACAGTGATGGACTTTTTTTAACAATCAAGTTGTACAGAAAGTGACAATGTACAGTACATCTTTGTCAGTACAAAATTATTTACGAGGATATTACAAGAGATAGACAAATGAAGTCTTAAAAAAATTTTTTTTTCGAAGCATTTGTATGAATAAGTATTCAGACATTTTTCTCTTAGAGTGATAACTTATATCTGAAGGCGTTCGTAAGTTAAAAGTGATTTTTACAAAAAAAAATTCTTTTTTTAGGTCATATCTCGGATTGGTGCTGACCAAAAAAATATTCTTCGATGGCATTAATTAGTACATACAAATATCAAACATTTGATTGGTAAATTAAGGGAGACGGGTTTTTTTCATTTTTGAGAAAAAAATTTGAAATAAGTTAATTTTCAATAAAATTTCTCACATTTGAACACCCTTTTAAATTGAACACTACTGTTTTTCGAGAAAAAGTCGAATTTTTATCGTTCAATTATTACCGTCAAACGGGGCATCATGCAAAAGCAGGGTTAGATGCAACATTTGTATACCACAACACTCATTCAATTTTTATTTCAATATACTGTAATAGAGTTATCATTGAATGATAACAAATTGATGATAACATAGTTTTTGACATCGTGAAAGAGTTTTTTAAAGTTTTTGATTGTCATAAAAAATTACAAAAAATCGAGCAATAGATGTACAAATTTTTACATTTTTCGATGCCATAAAAACTTTACCTAGTATGACGAATTGGCGTAATGATATCACCTACAAACTTGATTTTGCTTTCATTATCCAATACCAACACTATTGGTGTATAAATATTTTTGTGGCAATCATCATTTTTTTTTAAATAAATATTTTCATATTTCAGTTAGCTGTCTGGGTCAAAATGCCATAAAGTGCAAATCAGAACTAATTCTCATGAATCACGTTTCCATATGCTGGAATATGGTTGTTTTGCATTAGACGTTTGTTAAAATTAAAATTTCATCCATCCTAAGATTTATTTTCATGATTTAAGCTAATAGAATATTTTGAAGTATTTTTTACCCCTAAATGTATGCAGCAGATAAACACTTTTTTCTAAAAAACATTTTTGACAGAAAAAATGTAAAATTCAATTCGATCAAAAACAAAAATTACTGCAATTGGTGCTTTATGAGTTATGACATCACAAATGTATAAAAAACTATAAATTTTCAAACGTTTTCATTTGATTTTTCATTAATTACAGAGTTTGTTGCAACTTACCCCTTTTTCTTAGTAGGGTGAAAATCGCATATTTTTGTAAATTTGAAAATAACTGGTAAAACCAATAATTTTTCTGACTACGTCAGTTTGGTGTCCTATCAACCTTAAAACTTCTGATGTTGAAGTGGTATGATTATCTGTAAGCATTGAGATTTTAGAAGCCATTAAAGTTGAAAAGTGTTGCATGTTGTCCCAGTTGACGGTACTGACATTTTATCGTCATTTTTAAAATCCTCAATTTTAAATTTTTTTTTACTAAAAACAAGAAAAATGTGCTTATTCGCTTACTTAATCATTGAAATGAACTCAAGCAACAAAAAAAAAAAATCAACTTTTTCTCGAGAAATGAAGACGTTTTCTCTTTGACTTGAAAATCAACAAACTTACCGAATTTGAAGAAAAGCCTACCTCCCATATTTTTTAAATCAGTTATTTGATACTTTAACTAAATAATGTCTGGATAATTTTTTTTTGTTTGCACCAAACCGAGATATGACCGTTTAAAAAAAAGACGTTTTTGTTAAAAAAAATCCCGTATAACTTAATAACGCCTCCAGATGTAAGTTTTCACTTTTCACAGAGACGAACCAGCCAAAGGCTGAAAGTCTCTTTAATAAAGACAAAAAAAAAGTTTTCACTTTGAAAAAAATGTGCGAATATAATTTTCATACAAATGCTTTGAATACATATCTTTTGTATATATAAACTCATTAACAAAAGTAAGAGTCAATATTCTGTTATTTTCGACACACCCTAACATTACAACTTTCAAAAAAAAATCATATCTCGCTTCCGAATCGTCACTTGTATGTGATGTCTTCAGCCATATTGCCTCAAAAACTGTTGACTACAATTTCGTAAAAGACAATTTGGCTTTATCTGTTCACTGGAAGAAGTTATGATGTTTAAATCATGCAAAAATGACACGCTTTAATATTTACGCTTTGAGATTATTGAAGCGCATGGTTTGGTGAGCATTTTTCTCGAGACATAATTTGTCTATCTCGTAGATAATAATTCTGTTACGATAAAATTCCGTCTTGGACCACTTTGCAATGAATTGTCACTCTTGGTACGTTGCAAAATTTATCAATGAAAATAAAATTATCAATCAACACAAAAAACTACTTTTGCATATCGATATCTAGTTCATATTACTGAAATCTCATTCAAGAGTTTAATAGGACAAAAAAAATGAGACGCACATTTCAAGAGATGCGTATGATTTGGAAGGAGCACTCAAATCGGCCTCATGGAACTTAAGCTACTACAGGAACCATCCTCGGTCAAATAGACCTCAAAATACTAATTCTTACGACAATCTGTTTTGTAGATCATGAGATAACAAAAAAAACTTTGAATACTGTTATGAACTTTTTAAATGACAAAAGGATTTGCTAAGCATGTTTGACACCAAATATACCGACACTTTGTATATACCGTAAAACGGGGTAACATTGATCACCGGGGTAGCTTTGATCAACATGACATTTTGCCACATAATCATCTATAACTTAGCCTGTAGTTTGAATTTTTGAAAACTGTTTTTTACATTTGGAAGCCTATTTATTGAGTATCAAGAAGAGAAAATTTGGTTTGTATTTGAATTTTTTTTTATGTTAGTAAAAATGTAATTTCAAAATCCAAAAATATCTATTTTTTCCAAAGCTTGCAAAAAAGCAGCTTTCCTGATGAACTAAAAATAATTTAGAAGACAACGGGATGTTGAAAGTGAAGGAACAACTATTTTTCTTTGTATATGTATAGTTTAAGTGCTATTTTTATAATCATTTAATGATAATTTTTTGATATTTAAAAAAAAGGACATTTCCCAAGAGTAAGCCTGTATTCGACAAATGGATAGAAACCCTATAAAATCGTTATCTTTGAGGAAAAAATGAAAATGTAAATAGTAGAAGGGTCTAGGGGTATGTGTGAAGGTAAAATTTCATTTGTATTTTGAAGTTCAAACTATTAAGCAATAATTATAATTTTGGCCCCTAAATGTAGGCAGCATCATAGTTATTTTTTCGGTTATAAATATTTTTAAAATAAAACGTGAAAAATCAAGGTTAAATAGATAAACTAGCATTAGTAAATATTCTGAAGGTGTTTTTTTCCTTTATGATAAAAAAAAAACTCGTTAAAACCGTCAAAATAGAGACTGATCAATGTCACCCCAAAGCATCAAATTTTGAACATAGACGAAAACGATTTTTAAATCAAATTAAAAGTAGTCTAATAAATTTCTGCATCCATGTTTTACATTCATTGGAATCCAGTACTGGTTTTAAAAATATAAAACATGCCACATTCCCCTTAACAGAAAAAATAATCGAAATATATTGAAAAAAGTGATCAATCTTACCCCGGATTACGGTACCTTTTTATACCGCCGGGGGTTAAATGGCTTGATTTTCAACCGATTTTTACTAAATTTGAAGTCTTAGAAAGTTTGTTACGTAACTCAAATATGATTTTCAGTAATATTTAGCTACAATCATTTTTTTTTTAAAGTTACTCAAAGTCTAAGAAAAAAAAAACTGAAATAAAAAAGCTACGGGAAAGAAGCTGTAAGTCAGTTATGGAATGCTTACTAAATTTACTAAGTGTCTAAGAAAGCTGAAGTTAGGAGTTTTATCATGCACATATGGATTTTTTTTTATTTCTTAAGATCATGGCCACAAAAATTTAAAAAAGTGGTTTTAAAAACCGTACTTTTTGATCAATCAATATCCAAAGCTGTTCCTGTAACAGTAGAAAGGTTTTAAAGTGAACGTTATCTGTGACATTTTGGCATCTTGAGATTCCACCACATCGTCGATGTCATTACATTACAAAAACTGGTAACATATTCAAAACCAGTGTAAAGCCGAATTTAATAGCTAAAATAGTCTCAGAAAATGCAGATTGATAAAAAGTTCGAAAAACAGTAACACGGCAATTGTAAAGTTTGACATTAAATCATTAAATATTTTGTATTTAGTTGGTCAGATTCCAATTCAGACATACCGAACTTTTTTTTAAATCAGTTAAAAAATGCACAAAGAAACCTTGATCAGGTTTTAAAAAAAATCAACAAATTTGTCTACAATTGTTTAAAGCTGAAAATTTGGTTCACGGTGTTCACTGTTGTTCAAGCATTTTTTGTACATTTTTTTGTGAGCTGAATTTTTCAGTTGTCTGAATACCTGAAAAAAAATTCTTCCCCAGCACGTTAAAATCACTAGCGCACTTACTTTCTCGTAGAGCCATCCAATAACTATAAAATCGGGTAATGTTCCACCATTATTACTTAATGTGCTTTTTTCTCATCACTTTCAACAACCAACATGATGGCAGCCAGTAGATAGCTATACGTCGATGGAGGTACCTACCCATTTTTACCGACCAGTATCAAATTGACTACTTTTTCGTGGAATAAAAATCTCATAACAAAATATAAACTCATACTTTTCGTTTTCCGTTCGTCGTTGTTTGAAGGCTCTCTGTCTGGGCTTCCTCATATATCCTTGCTCATCATCCCTCGTCGTTGGTCTTGGTCCGGTGGCTTTCTTAAGGATCACCATCATCGTCTCTCGTTGCTTGGTTGGTTTCTTGAGAAGGATTTTTTTTTTCAAAGTTTTTTTTCTGGCTCTCCTTACAGCTGTTTTGGCGCGGATGAAATCAGAACCCTGGCATAGAAATCCTCACAAGAAGAGGAGCAGGGGGCGGATAAACTTTGAACTGTACAAAACAGATTTTATGGGGAAAAGTTATATCATGTATTATCCCTGCTGACGGTTTCAATCTTTTCGGTGTGCGGGCGGGCAAATCGTACCAAGATCCTTCCAGCAAAGCCAGCAAGCAATGTGTAATAACACCAGGAGAGAAGCCAATCTTTCGGCTCAACCAGCGGGGGCCAACGTAAAACTGCCACAAACTGAAAAACCCCGGCTCGGAAGGACCCGCCCTCCCCTAGGCCACCCTGCTCAAGGGATTGAGTGGGTGGGTGCCGAGTATCCGTTTCTTTGGCATTATTATTTCATCACTAGTGTGGTGGGTTCATGGATTTCGAATTCTTTTTTCTTCCTCCCCCGCCAGCGCCAGCGCCTGTCTTCGATTGTTTGTTATCAGCTGCTTGAACATGCGGTTCCTAGACAGGAAATGGAAGGGAGGAAGCAATCTGGGTTAAGGAGGAGAAACAACTTCTGCTGCTGTTGTTTCAATCATCGAGATGTGGGATCCCATTATTACTTGTAGCAGCGGGTGGTCTTCTCTTTTTAGTGTACTGGTGTGTGGGCGAAAAATGAAGCCGATTTTTCTGTAATCGAAACTAAAAGCTATTATCTTTTATTACCCATTTTCCAAATGCTACAAAGTTATCGCCCCGAAGGTAACCATTATTGTTTTTTGGGAAGGAAAAAATGAATGAATGAAGCTTTCATACTATGTTTTTGTCGGTTTGGCAATGGCAGAACATTTCTGAAACTCATGCTAATGCTCGGAAAAGTATGGTAGTAGTTTTTGGCCATTCCATTTTCAAACATAGATTGGTGATGTTGATAAAATTCATATCGGATAGTTAAAATGGCCGCTTAAAAGACTCTTTAACATTCTAAGATAACCTTTCAGTAAGCTTACTCATAGATTTCATGGATGCTCTAGTAAGGGAGTACTCTTTTTTTTGTGGTTTAAAGACAATTTTCTATCGAAGAAACATTTTTTTTTTCAATTTAAGAAGTTTGTGTTCTTACGCATAGATAATTCCTGAGAAATTATCAATTTTTGCTGCATTCCAAGAACGATGCTACAGTTTTGCCTGTAGAAGTTGATTAATTTGATTATATTATTTTTTTATAGACAATAGACTGAGGCGATTGGAGGTCATTTTTGGATTTCTCAAACCCTGGGGTCTTAGAAGCTTTGTTTTGATTCAAAACTCATCCATGACTTTTTGCAAAATTTTCAAGTAACGTTTACATGAGTAAATTTGGATTTTTAGGTTAGTATGGAAAAATTAATTATTTTTTACTGAAAAATCTACATTATTTTTGTTTATTCTGTAGAATCGAGCAAATGGTTTTTGTGCCAAGTTATGAATTTTCCAAAGAAAATTTTCCGCTGAACAACTTTGTTGAAAACCATAATTTCGTTTCTAGTTAGGCAAAAAAGTTATAAGTTGTTTCACAGGGGTATGTCTTTCGACATTGAATCACAGTAAATTCAATTGACAATGTCAATTTGACATCACTGGTTGTGCCTTGCAAAGTATTGCATGAAAAGTTTTCATGCAATACCTCGCTAGGCACCCAGCAATGATTTCAATTGAATTTATTCTCTTTCGACGCCAAAAGACGTGATTCCATTCAACACCTAATAACTGTTTTGTCTAATAAGATACGAAGTAAGAATCTTCGACGAAGTTGTTCAGCGGAGAAAAAAACAATTTTATAATTGGACACAATCATCAGGAAGCTCAGTTTTACAGGAGAAAAAAAATGTTGATTTTCCAGTACAAAATATTCAATTTGCCAGACAACCACAGAAGTGCAAATCAACTCATATAAACATTACATGAAAACTATGAAAAAATCATGAATAAGTTTTGAACCAAAACGAAGCTTTAAAGACATCAAGGTTTACGAAATTCAAATATGACCCCAAATCGACTTAGTATGATCAGCCCAGATTTCTGATTTCGAAAAAAAAAAATATATCTAACACAGAATTTAGACTCTACCTACCTACCTTTAAATAAGATGGATCACTAAAATCGTTAATAAAATCTTAATGTGTTAATTTGGTAACTGTTCCCATTAATTTCATTTCAGTTCCATCCATCTGAAATTTTGTAAACACTAAAATAAGAAGTTAAAGTTTTGATCGTTGACGGAAAACATTTCGAACATCTTGACTATTTACACCAAAAACACGATATAATGTTTCATGGTAACTTTGATCACCGAACTAATATTAAGCCCAATTTTAGTTATATTACCTACTTTTTAAACCAATTTTATGAAGCCATTCCACAACCAAAGCCTAATGACATCAAATGCAATCAGTTTTTGTATTCTTCAAATAAATTTATTTTACATTCTGAGCCAACTGTATCCGTGGTCTACTCTTGGGTTTAGTTTATACAAGAATTGGACCAACGAAATAAGATCTAATTTTGTGAAAAACTATCAACTCCACTCATGTTCCATTGACTGTTAAACGGTTTAGAACTGCGTCAAAGTAGGTTCAAATTTTTGTGCAAGCCTTACACCGGTTCTAAAAAAAATGGATTTTAGTTTGTATAAACCACTTTTGCTTTTTCGGTTGATGCTTTTCGGTGAATTAAAAATCAAATACCGTCAACTGGGGCAACATGCAACAATTTTCAACTTCAATGGCTTCTAAAATCTTAATGCTTACAGATAATCATACCTCTTGTACATAAAAAGTTTTAAGGTAGATGGGTCACTAAACTGACGTAGTCAGAAAAATTATTGGTTTCACTAGTTATTTTTAAATTTACAAAAACATGCGATTTTCACCCTACTAAGAAAAAGGGGTAAGTTGCAACAAACTCTGTATTTTATGAAAAATCAAATGAAAACGATTGAAAATTCATAGTTTTTGGTACATTTGTGATGTCATAACGCATAAAGCACCAAGTGCAGTAAATTTTGGTTTTTTTAGAATTAAATTTTTAATTTTTTCTGACAAAAATGTTTCTAAGAAAAAAGTGTTAATCTTCTGCATACATTTAGGGGTAAAAAATACTACAAAATATTCTATTAGCTTAAATCATGAAAATAAATCTAGGAATGGATGAAATTTTAATGTTAACTAACGCATAATGCAAAACAATCATATCCCAGCATATGGAAACGCAATTTATGAGATTTAGTTCCGATTTGAATTTTGTTGCATTTTACCCCAGACGGGTAACTGAATTATAAAAATATTTATTTAAAAAAATTGAGTGATTGTTCGAAAAATATTTCCACATGATCAATGTTGGTATAGGATGAGGAAACCAGTATAAAGTTTGTAGGTGATATTATCAAGCCAATCCGTCATACTGGGTAAAGTTTTTTACGGCATCGAAAAATGTTGAAAATTGTACATTCATTGTTCGATTTTTCAAATTTTATATGAAAATCAAAAACTTAAAAAAACTATCTTAGGATTCATGAAACTTTGTCATCATCATTTTGTAATCATTAAAAGATAACTTTATCTCATTACATTAAATTAAAAATTGAATCTGTGTGGTGTTATATAAATGTTGCATTCAACCCCGCTGTTGCATGATGCCCCGTTTGACGGCACTAAACAGTTCCTTTCACGCTTCTGCCTATCACTTTTCCACCATCCTCAAAAAATTAAACAACTAAAATGAGTACAAATTATAATAGCAATAATTAATTTTACATTATTACTTAACATACAACACTTTTGCATTTACGATTTGTTACGCCACGTGCTTCCGGAACAACTGTCTTATTTGATTTTCAAACCGCTTCTTGTCGTGATTTTTCCTTACGTCGTTTTTGAATCCATCATTTTATTTTTGAATTGTTGTCTCTTTCAGTTTTTTAATAATTGAAAAATATCTATAATTTTATTTTAAACTGAGAATGATGGCTGAAGGGTAGTAAACTTAAAAGAAATTGTTCAAATTTTGATTTAAAATTCACTGAAATGCATCAGAAATAGCTGTTAGGAACACGAATAAAGTATAATAATACTGCATACATTAAGGGGTAAAAAGTAGGAATATCTAAGTTTGTAAACGCATTAAGGATTGCGAAGAAATCTAAGCCCAAAAACACAAGAATTTGATATTCTCTACTTCAAAAATGACTGGATCAAATTCTACAAATATCATAGCTTTGAGTTATCAAAAGTGTTGTACACAAAGGTTTAAAGAAATCCCTTCATGCTACATTAAGGTTGCCATATTTTTTCTGAACTTATCCGGGCCGGACAAATTTGGGCAATTTCATACAAAAATCTTGCAAAATCCGTGCATTTGATTTCAAAATTGACGACCAAAAATCCGGGTGATATGCGAACAATTTTTTTTTTAAATCCAGAAATTACTCAATAATAGAATAAAAATGGAATAAAAATTCCATCAAATCTCATCGACAGAATTGAAATTGTATTAAAGGTTTCAAAAAATCTACCATGATACTTTTCATACCCAAGTTCTATGGAAAAAAATGGTTTTGGAGGCATCAATATAAAAAATTTACAACCAAATTTGTTTCTTTTTTCATTTGATTTGCCAAATAAAGTGAATAAATCCGGGCAAAATCCAGGCATTATTTAATTAAATTCGGGAAACTGCGCCTGGCTGGACTGTTCTAACATTTTGTTTTAATACCCGGGCAAATCCGGATAAAACCGATCAATATGGCCACCTTATGCTAGGATTTGTTGGCCTACTTTGGCCCTTTAAACGGTGGTTTTTAAATGGTAATGTTTTTCTCATAAATGAACGGGAGGTTTAAATTTTCCATGAAATAAATTTATAGTTCATGCTTTTATGTGCAAGTTTCAATGATCATTTTCGACATAAGTTTGGTCATTATTGAACGATTTGCAACGATATGGATGATCAAAATTTTCACCTTTGAACCTACTGTTCCTATTCTGGTACTGAAATGGTACCCTTCATTGGACCTAGAACTAAAATTCCTAGAAAAAATATTATTTTTTTCAAAATAAATGAACAAAATTTTTAAAAATGTTATCTTAAATGAAATATTATCATTAAAAAAATATAACAGCTTTTTAAAGAATATAACACTAAATTTCCTTTTATGAGTATCCCAAACACTTTCACTCCTCATAAGCTCTACCAGCATAACAATAATTGAAACTTGTTTGTGTTTACTTTCTTGAAGTTTATTTGCGAAAAGCTGACAAAAAATGTTACAAATATTTGATATTGGTTCTGAAATATGCTTCAATTAAAAATTCACAACGTTGTTAATTTGTTGGTATTGATATTTAGTTTTGGTGATGTCAGTCAGGTTTAAAAATAGAACTACAAAGTCAAATTACTGCTAGTTATTGACCTTTTGCAAATTTTCCGGGTTTTCGATTGATTTGTATTTGTTTTGGGAGAAATAGGTATCATGGTTCATGTTCTTTACAGTGGAAGTAAAGCTTCTTCCTCTAGTGGAAGAAATATTCAAACGATTTACTGAAATTAAGATCACTTAAAAGTCCGAATATAAAATCACTTGAGCTGAACAGAAAGAATTGTTTCCGAAAATTGCGACATGTCTGCAAGTTGCTTGCTTTCTGTGAGGTAATGTGGTGTATCAATGTACGTTTTTGAACTTGCAAGTTACAGAACACAAGAACCCACGGTAAAAAAAACTCTACTGGCACACAAAAATCTGCTCTTAATAATATTTAAAGGATTTTTATAAGCTATGTATTTCGAAAACTAGAGCTGATAGAAAAAGCAACTTAATTGAACATTTGAAATCAAGGCCCCAAAGTAAGGCACACTCAGCTCTTCAGTTCCTCGCACGCGCACCTAAGAAAAATACAAATCAACTGAATTTTACAAGAGAATTACATAAATAGTATAGTTTTATAACATAAGTGCTCAGCTGATGCCAAAAAAATTGAATGGAAGTCCCCCTTTTTTTCCTTTCCCATCCGCAAGAGCTGGAAATAGGCAGGTATCCCATTTTTTCGTAATCAAAAACTTTCTTATATCAAATTTGGCTATATTGGTGGATAAGTTTCAAGCAATAGATCAATATTTATATGGAACCACTTCCGTCCCTCCCCTATCCAAACTGCAAGCCAGAAGGGTCTGTAACATTCAATAGAAACATATCTCGTATTAACTTAAATACCATCCCATGTCAAATTTGATTCCATTATGCTCGATTACCTCTATACCAAAACAAATTGTATTGGACCCCCTCCCCATTTCTTATGTGCTCACTGGAAAAAGATGGTGTTTGAAGTAATCGTTGAACAATCTCTCGTACCCAAATGATTTCTCATGTCATATTTGGTTCCATTTGTTTGATAAGTTCTTGGTTTATGCATAAAATTTTTATGGGAGCTCCCCTCGTCCCTAAATTTATCCCCAATTGAAGGAGAAAGGAGTCTCAAATAAGCATATAACCATTCATCGTATCCAAATGCCCTTCCATGTCAAATTTGTTTTCATTTGCTCGATTAGTTCTCAAGTGATGTAATAAATTGTATTCGTGCACCCTCTCACCTTAAAATTTACCCACAGGAAGATCAGAGGTTTCTCAAAGTATCATAGAGACATTTCTTGAATTCAAATACCTTCCCATGCCAGATTTAGTTCCATTTGCTTTTAAAATTTTCCAATAATGCAGGAAAATGTTTCTATCACTCCACAAAAAGTAGTGAAGGGTACCAAATATTCATAGAACCGTTTCTCGTACTCAAATACCATTCCAAGCCGAATTTGGTTCCATTTATTAAGAGGCTTCCGAAGAGCTCTCAAGTTATGCAATAAAATAGGTATAGAAGCCCCTCTACTCTCTGCTCATATCTCCACTGAAAAAAGGATGAATCTAGAATAACCATAGAAACATTTCTTGTGTAACAAAACCTTCCAATGCTAAATTTGGTTCCAATATCTTGATTAGTTCTCGAGTTATATGAAAACTTGTAAGGTCCCTCCTCCCCTTCCTATCTTCCCACTGGAAAGAGAGGGCGGTACTTTATATTTGTAGAAACATATCTCGTTATCAAATACCATCCGATGCTAAATTTAGTATGGGAGAGAGGGGAATCATGGGCCACTTTTTTTCGTTGTTCCATAACTTCTCTATAAAAAAAAGATAAAATGAAATTAAAAAATGGTATGGTTTTCTACATTTTCAAGGTGTCATAAGGTATTTTTTTAAATTTTTTAATAAGTTATTTTACCCAAATTCTGAATGTTTGAAAAAAAGCAATATTTTTTGGATTTTGAAAACTGATGGGGAATCGTGGGCCATCAAATCCAAATTGACCAAATAGCATGCAAAGTTTATGAGTTGACCCAAAACTGTGAATTCCTAATTCATTTCGTTATTTTAAAGCAATTTCAGATGATGAAATAAAAAAGTGAGCTGTGTATGATCGCATGGATTCCAAAACCTGGCTCGCGAACGTTTTGGCAAAATTTCTTATATAGGATGGACAAAATATTTTTCATAACTCTTCATTTGGCATAAGAAAACTTTACAGATAATAAATACGTATTTTAAGTTCTGAATGTGTATTAGACTGCCCCAAATGACCCGACTTTTGAAAAAGTTATACGCTGCAGGCTAAAATTGATCCTAGGCCTAGTACAAGATCTCATGCCAAATTTGGGCCAGATCGGACCACGGGAAGGGGTCGCTCAACGAGCCTGAAGTTTGTATGGGATTTTGAGACATTTTGTTCGAGAGGAACATGAAAAACCAGTTTTTCGTCAATAACCTTTGTCTCCTTCGACCGATTTCTTTCAAAAACGGGTTTTCTCAAAGCCTAAATTATGACAAACATTTCATCCGAAGTTTTCATTTCAATTAAAGTTAAGATAAAAAAGTTATTAAGCTTCAAAAATTGGCTAACTTTTTTAAGGGTGATATTCATCACTGTTTTAATGAGGCGGCTAAATGTCCGACCAGGACACTCAATGTGAAATGCATGCCGTTTCGTCAAATAATGACCGATTTTAACCATTGTTGTTGCAGTTTGCAGTTTTTTTTATGTTTTTCTATTATTTGTGTTTGGATGATATTCACTTGATAGTTCGGAAAGAAGTAAGGGCAGAAAAATGCTTGACAATTTAAAAAAATGCATAACCACAGGGGCTTAGGAACATGAATGGACGATTGGTGATGCCAATAAAAAGATTCACCCTCATTCTCTATCAAAACAAAGCTACAGCTAATATAATAGAAACGTGAAAAAATGGGAAATTCAAAACCTGTGAAATGTTATGCGCTGCAGGCTAAAATTGATTCTAGTCCTAGTACATGATCTCATGCCAAATTTAGTCCCGATCGGATCACGGGAAGGGGTCGCTCAACGAGCTTGAAGTTTGTATGGGATTCGAGACATTTTGCTTGGAAGAAACATGAAAAACCTGTTTTTCGTCAATAGCTTTGGTTCCCGATGGCACATTTCGTTCAAAAACGGTTTTTCTTAAACGATGGTATTCATCACTGTCAATGAGTCGGGCGGTGGAACATATCGACGCCTCACGACGGGAACCAAAGTTATTGATGAAAAACTGGTTTGTTTTTATTGGCATCACTAATCGTCCAGTCATGTTCCTAAGCCCCTGTGGTTATGCATTTTTTTAAATTGTCAAGCATTTTTCCGCCCTTACTTCTTTCCGAACTATCAAGTGAATATTATCCAAACACAAATATTAGAAAAACATAAAAAAAACTGCAATCGAGCGCAACAACAATGGTTAAAATCGGTCATTATTTGACGAAACGGCATGCATTTCACTTTGAGTGTCCTGGTCGGACATTTAGCCGCCTCTTTAAAACAGTGATGAATATCACCCTTAAAAAAGTAAGCCAATTTTTGAAGCTTAATAACTTTTTTATCTTAAATTTAATTGAAATGAAACCTTCGGCTGAAATGTTTGTCATAATTTAGGCTTTTAAAAAATCCGTTTTTGAAAGAAATCGGTCGAAGGAGACGAAAGTTATTGATGAAAAACTGGTTTTTCATGTTCCTCTCGAACAAAATGTCTCAAAATCCCATACAAACTTCAGGCTCGTTGAGCGACCCCTTCCCGTGGTCCGATCTGGCCCAAATTTGGCATGAGATCTTGTACTAGGCCCAGGATCAATTTAAGCCTGCAGCGTATAACATCTTACAGGTTTTAAATTTCCCATACAAATTTGGGGCAGTCTAATGTGTATGAAAACATAAAAATATAGGTGATTCAAGATGCGTGGCCCACGATTCCCCACAAGCTATGATTTGCAAATTGGTTGCGTTTGCTTATTGATGTTTCATCAAAAATTCCTTTTCCACGTGAAAGATCATGAAAAAACTAAAATCATAAGCGTATGAGCATATTTTTGTCGTGCACTTTAGGTTCCCCATCGATGAAATTAGCGAGTGTTTTTTTAATTATGTAAGTAAATTTTTCTTACTTTTTTTTTTAGCTTGATAAATAAAAGAACGATATGATGCGTATTTCAGTCAACAACATATAGGAATATATGCTCACGCAAAGCGACGACGATGACAGTTAGTTTGAGATTTTTATCTCTACACACATCTGAGATATTAAAAGTGGCCCACGTTTCCCCATGGCCCACGATACCCCACTCTACCCTACCATTTATTTGATTGGTTCTCGAGTTATCTCCTCCTTCCAGTAAGAGGGAGTTGTCTCAAATCATAATAGGAGCTTTCCTCAATACCCTCACTTGCCAAGTTTCATGCAAATCAGTTCAGCAGTTTCCGGGTCTGTAGGGAACAGATAATCAGACAGAAATCCATTTGTAATATATGTACATATAAAGATAGATAGTCAAAGTTTTCTTTCTATGATATTTGGATTCATGACTTTAATTGATGAAGTAACCCGTAATGTGCTACTCACTTATTACAGGAAAAACGGGCATCTCTGGTTGGGGTTAAACGGACACTCTTTGCTGCATTGTCCAACTGCAAATTCTACTTAATTTGTATTCATTCTGTGGGGGCAAGATTGTCCTAACATTATCAACTAGATAAGCCCTCATGAACCCTGGCATTCTATGGCCAGACAAAGCATGTCATTAAGGAAATGTGAAATTTCGGTTTTGGACATCAACATTGCTGGTCCCTGCCAGATTGTTCCTAGTCTCACAGGTAAATCATGTATTGAAAATGAAGAATCGTTAGTACGGTTTTTAATTCGAAAATAACAATGCTAATCGTGCAAATGAAAAGACGAACGGATAAGTACAAATTTTCAACTATTCGTGTATGCTCAATATGCCCCTATGTGGTGATCAAGTTACAACTTACAAGACAGATTTTTATTGAATTATTCACAAATTTGAATTTATTTTAAATTGTTATTTTTGACGTTTTCATTTGAAATTGTCGAGGAAATATATTTCTTAAGTGTTGTTTAATTGTTTAATAAGGGCAAACTGGCATCTGCCTGCTATTTCAAAATTCTATCTGTTTCTTTAACTTCTATAATATAATATTGATAAAATAAAAAAAAATTTAAAAGTTGGTTTAAAAGGTTGAAATTCAGTTGTCAAAATGTCACTATTACTATTCTTTAACGAAATACTTTTGTTACCCATAAAAAGGAGGAACACGATAACAGTTATTCTTGGTCTCAAATTACTAAAACATAATGCAGCCAAAATAGCACCCCTCTAAGGCTTAGGGCCAGTAGTAATCTGACCAAAGTCCCCCACCGGAAGGAGATATGAAACTTCGGATGTCTTCGCCACAGCAAAACCAAAACGTAAGGAAGCAAAAACAAACAAAAAAGCAATGAGCGATATAAGAACATCCTGGAAAGGGGTGGCCACTGCCCAAAGGAGAAAATAAAATTCCAATCACGTTTTTATTGTCCTTTGCATTTGCTTAAGCTGCTGGTCGGTGGTCTCTGAGCGTCGTCTTTTCAGTCCAACTAAGGGATTGAGGTTTTCAGCTTCATGCTTTTACGGCTTTCTCTGCAGCCACCAAGTCCCACGGATATGCTGAGGCTGCCTCCGAGCCTCATTACCAAAGTCTGGTCAGCCCTTTCCCTAGAATCCTTTTACTGAATGGTGGTGTTTCGAATTTTCGGAAGTGTCTCAAACTTCCGGTAGCGCAGGGGTGAATTTGGCTAAAGTTAGTTGAAGCTGGATGCTGTGTCTTGTGTTTTTGTGATTATTATTCAAGGTGGCAGTCTTCATTTTGGTGGGTTTCAGGAATGGGAAAATTGTAAGAAGGGTTAACTGGATTTGTGTCGAGGTAAGATTTATTCTGACACCGGAAGATTGAAGGCGATGAATTTGGATGGAGAAAAGTTAGGGAAGATGGCTTATATTGTATTGAGAATTTTTTAATAAGACCAAATTCGAACCACAATTTTGTGGTGAACATGACGATTAAATGTTAAATTTTTCAAGTTTATAATTGGATTTTTTTGCTCAGATTTTTTTTTTATTGGGAAAAGGTAGGTATTGTTCGTGTTTCAATTTCCACGAATGTTTAACTAACAATCTGATTAGTCTCATTCACAAATTGCAAAGTTGTTCAACTCCATTTTGAAAACGAGCCCAACCTCTATTGTGAGTCCCCTTTGTTCCTGTTCAATTGTTCGAGTTTTAGAATTGAAACCCCGTTCCAAATGCCATAACTTGACTTGCCGTTGACTTGTATCGAAATGGAACCAAACTTTCAAGTGTAAATTCAAAACGAAAAATCGCGCCCAAATCGCTAACACCCAAAGCAAGAACACAACTTTGTTTCGTAATTAATTAATTTACAAAATGCTCCGCTCTGCAGCGTTGCAAAGTTTCCACAATAAATTTCAATTTGCATTCCAGAAAAGTTTGGTCCTCTCTCTTATTCCCGGGTTGCGTTCGGCTTCATTGTTGGCTTTAACGGTGAAAATCGCAACTTCCCGTTCCAGATTTTTGAGCCGGGGCGAAAGGAAACAATTTGTTCAGGGAAATGTTTGCGTTCTCATTCTCGATTTCACACCATCATCCCAGCCCAACCAAACGACCAAGAAGCTTGTCACCAAAAATGTTTCAAATCGGAATAATTAGAAAAACGCTACTTGCTGCAATTGAAAGAAATGCAAGTTTATTTTTCCGTTCCAAATGCTATTACAAGTTTAGTCTTCTTTCGAGGTTTTCCTCCAGCATAGATCAGAAAAGCTTTTCATTGCTGCTTCCCGCCAGAAAAGTTGCATCAAATTTACATAATTCATCATCTTGTTCCATCCATGGCTTCCCAGCTTCACTTTGCAAAATTGCACGAAAGAAAAGAAATAAACACAAGAAGGGACAGTATTATAAATGGTAGTTTTGTAGCTAGTTTGCTGTTGCTACAGTGGGAAACGTGAAGCAAAAGTGCATTTTCTCAACTGAGTGTTTGTGCAAGTTAATCATTTTTCTGCGCTACGTGAAACACGAAAATGAATTGCTTCAGTTGGTTTTGCTAGGATTGAGTGAGGTGCTAGAGGGTTTGGGTAGAATAAATTTATGGACCTTGGAAGTGTCAGTGCAGTGGTGGCAATAACGGGTGCCAGGACTTAGTCCTTGAAAATATTTTGATGTCCGTGAATTTTGACCGTGGAGTGATTGATAAATCTAGGATAAAAGTGAGTATTTTAAGGTTTAGAAATGAGCTATAAAAAAAGTTTCTATTGTTAGATATAGAGTATTTGTAAGTCCCCTTAAGATAATTTCAAAAAGAACAATCACTTAATTTTTTTTTGTATAAGATACATATATTTCTTTGGAAACCTTCAATACTCATCAAGTTCATGTAAATAAGGAGTGTATTCGGAAAAAATGTAACACTTCGATTTGTGAATAACTTTTTAATGCATGAATGAAAATTGATGAAATTTTCAGTGAAGCTACCTTGTAATGTTAAGTAAACGTGAACAAAATTGGGAGAAAA
Source organism: Uranotaenia lowii (assembly GCF_029784155.1). Lineage (NCBI taxonomy): Eukaryota > Metazoa > Arthropoda > Insecta > Diptera > Culicidae > Uranotaenia > Uranotaenia lowii. Next base: position 259,939,560 of record NC_073693.1, read on the forward strand.
TCTGTCAAGTGGTTTTTAAGATCTCGCTCAATACTGATGTTCATTAACAAAATGTTTTGTGCAGGATCGAGAAAAATCCAGAGAAATCCCATCGGTAGACCCAAAACCAGCAGTAAATCAACTGTTCGACCAAATACAATACAATAATTGCATGAAATGATTTTGCAAAGGTTATATAAATCAATAAATTTTCTGGCATTGCAAAGCAGTTTTTTTGATTTTTTTTCCATACATCACAGCTTTCAAATAAGCAGACAAAAACGCAAAAAATTAAAAAAAATAAAAAAAAAAATTTGTTCACATGAATTTTTGGATGTTTCGGTACATCTCTAGCGATTTTTGAATGAAAAATGTTGTTTTCCCATAAAAATTTCCATACAAAATTAAAACTCGTTGCGCAAATTCAGGACAGAATGGATCGCTTCCAAAAATTTTATTGCTTTTTCTAGCCGAAAATACAATCAAAAAAAGTTATGGGGGTGTAAAAATTTTAAAATTTGAAATTTCCATACAAAGATTTCAGCGGTCTACTACCCACCGGTAAAATAAACAAAATACGATGATCAAATCGTGCGCAAAATATTTCGACTACTTGTGGAAGATACCCTGAAAAATAGGACAGCAAAACGAACTCTTTAGCGGTCACTTGGCAGGTTTCTAACTTTTCGTTGACATATCAGCCTTTTTTTTCCTGGAGATAAACAAGGAAAAAAAATGAAAAATTTAATATCTTGTTCTTGAAGAGGCAGCAAACTATTAGGTCTTTCATAACAATTGACACGATGAATGGCTGAAAATATGAAGAAGACTGCCTCCATATGTGACCTTTTTTCTGCAAAGCTCTTCTACAGTTCCAACAAAATGTATATTCTGTTTAAATTGGATCTGGAGTCGTGCCATTAAGCAAAAACGGTGGTGGAAAAGTCACATATGATATGTTTGTGTCGAAGGAGGACAATCGGCAAATTTTGTTATTACTTCGACTAAATTCAAAATATTGAGGTATTTCGAAAGCCAAGCTTCAGGAAACAGAAATCGTAATCAAAAACAGCCTCGAATTGATAAAAAGTGGTTCATGGTATGCATTATAGATAGTGCACGTGTTGTCCAAAAATTTAAAAAAAAATCTTCATTGGACGTTATCTAAAAAATCACTTGACAATTCATCAAAAAAACTTGCATATGTTACGTTACATTACCAGCTAACTTCGTTAAAAGTTTGATTTATTCAATTCCATACATCCAAAAGTTGTTTACAAAACAAAGTGTTGCATTTTTTTTTTTCAAAAACATTCCTTATGTTAAGATACTGATTATCTTTGAATTTATGTTAATTTTAATAAATTCCGTCTAGAGGCGGGTTGATTTTGAGAGGGGTTGATAAAATTCAAATTCTATATTATTTTTATTTTTCATGATGTAAAAGATTAAAAACAAGCATGCATAACATGGAAAAGCAACCAAAATTTTGCAATGATTTTCCGTTGAAGAAGAATCATTTCCTGTTACATAAGATTTAAAAGAATTTCAATAACAAAACTTTGAAATGAAGAAAGTCAGTATGATTTTTTGTTGTGATAAACATAAAATAAATCTCTATTAGCAGTTTCATGATATAATTGTAAGATTGTTATATATGACGAAAAAATACAGCCATTATAAAACAAAAGTAGAAGATAAAATATAACGGATTTATAAGTTCAGAACTTTAGAACATAAAGTCCTCAGAGATTCTTGCTACAATAAATTGATTGTGAGTGTTATTACCACAAACTGTGTTCATTTAGAATTTTCAGAGTCAAGAAGTGTTAGTGTTTAAACTATCGCTGTATTATTATCAAAAAATGTATGCTTTGACGATAGAGATTGGAATTCAGCTCCAGAATTGAAAGAAGCTAACAAACCTCACAAACTTCACAAAATCACAGAAATCATATCGTCAATATTGTTCCATGATCATTAACACCATGGTAGGGTAAGAACACTTTATATTGAACACCATCTTTGGGATCATTTGAGCCATTTTATTCAAAATTACTTTTGTCCCAATGATTGAACACAATGATTCAAATATTGAACAGGCAATGTTATAATTATTGAACACGTAAGCATTGAATATTATTGTATATATTTAGGGGTATTTCACTTCATATTATGCTTTGCAGGGGCGACTTTGGTTGAGCTAGAAACCAAGAAACAGTTTGTTTATATATCCAAACACCAACCGATGTTTGTTCAATAACTGGTGTTACATGCATTTCTTTTAGAAACGAGTACTGCAGGGTTGGACGTTCAATAATTGAAACATTGGCGTTTTCTGTGATGCAATGATTGAATTCTTTCATTTGTAATATTTTAAGAAAATAGGGATAGAAAAGGCTACCACTCTTCAAGAAATCATCTAAAAAAACTTAGTTAAAAACACTCATATTATTATCTAATGCGTTCACTTGTCTTTTTTTCTCCCAATCAAAAAAAGGCTGTTTTCTTCACACAGTCGAAAAACCAAGCTAAAATTTGTACACATATTCTAGTTTCGGGGATTGTGGCTTTAAGAGTCCGAATTTTTTCACAAGAATTTGAACAGAGGTATAAAATGCTTCAATAGTAGTGGCAATGCTTTAGTAGCAATGTTTTAGTAACCGATTTTGAAAGAGGGTGGTTCAAAAATTTGGATATTTCGATTTTGATCTAAAGCTCGTGAAAATTTCAAAATTTGCCAATTGTTAGTGAAATCAGTCATTGGTAGCTGATTGACTTATAAACATAAGCTTCATAAGAACTCTTAATTGATTTTAAATCTTTCATTTTATGTAGGTATAGGTTTTGGTTAAGTTTAATTAAGCTCAGAGATACAATGCATTAGAAATTTAACCTCCTAGAACCCCAATTTGTATTGCGCTGATAAACTCACAGATGTTGTGCTTAGTGATTGCAAACAATTTTTTATCTACAAAAAAACATATTGTTGGAAAATATTTGATTTATCAAACAGAATATTTCATTTCATAATTTTTAATGTAATTTTTTTTTACCAATTCAAACCTTTTTTAAATTGAAGGCTTCAATTTTTTTTTCAGAACAAAACACCAAATGAAATAAGTTTTTTGAGACTTCGAAAATGATGATTTTTGGTAAAATAACAATTTCCTCGTTTTATTTGGCATTAAAGCTTCTTATAGCTATTGCGAATACCACGAAAAATTTTTTTTAAATAACTATTCCATGCGGTTTTATGACAATTTTGGTGAAGTCTGCTTAATGCGGGGTTAGGCACTAGAAGATAAATAAAATTGTAGATTTTTTTAGAAAATTTAATTGAAAATTTTCTTTCCTGACATCACAAAAGGACGATTACAAGTTTTTGATACTAAAAATTTTAATTTATTTGGCACCTTTATATTAGACACGAATGCCATAAGGTTATAAAGTGTCTTAAAAATACCAAAAAAAAAAAAAATAAAATAAACACCTGAACTGAATACTCAAACATTATTTTGGTATTATATTTTAACAAATTCCTGGTATTTCTTTGATTTGGAAAAAATAAAATAAAAATTAGAAAGAAAACTGTATTTTTTTCTGAAGTCAAAATTACTCGTAGTCATCGAGAGAGTTGGCCATTGCCCAAGCAACCAAAAGTCACATATTTACTTGATTGAAGGCATTGAAAGTTACATATCGCCTGACAAAGAGAATCAACTGTCCAATTCCCTTTAGTGAACTTTATGTACTCATTCATTCACTTAAAAGTTCCAAAAGTGATTCAGGACACCACTAAATTGGTGAAAATAACATGCAAATTTGATTAAATTGCATAACTAAAGAAAATATAGGTGCTGAAGACGCCTCAAATTATGCAACTAATGCGAGAAAAACCTTTGCTGGCTTGCAGTTTATATCGAAATACACCATTTAAATATCATTTGAACCGAAGATTATTGTTGGTTAATTAAAGTGGTTGAACTATTTTATAAAGGATTTATTTGATGTTCTCATCATAAATTTAATAATAATTGCAATATTTAAAAAAAAAATCAGGACCAATCAGGACACCTTAAGGGCCATTTTTTTAAAATCAGGACATTTCAAGCGTTTTTAAAAATCAGGACGGCCTCTCGAAAATCAGGACACCTGACACCCCTGGCTGCCCAATTCCCAATTCCCAATTATGAAAGTTGCAAAAGTGATTTATACGTACGTTGTACGGGTAGTCACATAAAGGGCACAAAAGAGCTCAAAACGGCAATTGGTAAGTCACAAAAAGTGAATTGAGGTGCATTTAAAATCAAATCATCACTTCGAGTTTTAGTTTCAGTTAGAACAACATCTAGGCGTGGTCTTGTGGTAGCGTGTTCGATTCTCACCACGAAGGTCGGGGTTCGATCCCCAAGCCGGGCAAGTTTTTTTTCCAATGAGTAATTTAGTAATTGAGTGACCATTCTGATGGGATATATGTATGTAGGAAATGTAGGAAAGAAGCAATTGAGCAATTTGTCGAGTTTGGCGGCATCATGGTGGCACCAGTGCAGAACACAGTAAATAATCAAGAGAAGGTGATATGAACCTGTTTTATGGGACTTTTGGTTGCCTGGGTATACATAGAAAAATAAAAACTTTGTATCAGTTGAGAATGCGTCAGAAAACACAGAAAACTGATTGAATCAGTTCTAAATTCATACGATATTTTCAAATAAATCATTATAACAAACTAAAATGCAAAAGAACTGTGCACAGCATTGAATCAAGGGTTAAACTCAATGTTTGCTTGAACGATGAACACCGTTTTACGCTCAGTTGAAGAGAGAAGACTCCATCATAGCAATTTTTCTTAATTTTGTAGCTCCCTTCAAAATCATTGTTTCAAAAGAAAATGGAAAAAAACAGAAGGTAAAACATGGAATAAGGTGTAAAACTTCCTGATATATTGAATGATGAGTGCTGTTTAGCGCTCAGTTGATGAGAAGTGCCTCAATCGACCCCTAAATTCCTGAAGTAATTTAAAAAAATCCTTATAATTAACGAAATAAGTTTGAAAGTTACTATTGAATCGACAAGAAGAGCCTCATCATGTTTGAACTTGAACCAATGTCAGTTATTAATTCAATGAAATATCATTAAAATTTAAGGGAAAAGGGAGCGTTCCAGGCTTTTTTTCGTTGCAGAACGTTTAGCTGTGTACATAATTCTGTGCATCAATTCGTTTTTCACATTTTTTTTTTCTGTGCACTTTCTGATGCATTTCCGAATGTTATAAGTAATTTTTTTTTATACTGCAAATATTTAGGACAAATTGAGGTTATTAGGACCGCATTCATCAAAAGAAATTAAGTGGAGTCCATTATTTTATTTAACAGTAAGTTTTACACATTTTTTAATTTTTTTTTACCTTTTCTCATGCTTTCTCATTTGCTTTTTCGTAATACCTAAAAGTTTTAAAACACATACTGAGGAAAGGAGTATAAAACATGATCATTGATTGCAGTAAATTCAAACGACATTGCAGGTTATAATTAAATGTTTGTTACAAAACCATTATTCGATTTTCGGGGTAACTTTGATCACTATGGTTTTAACGTTCCTACCTCAACATCTTCAAAATAATTGTTATGGTGCCATTTAGCGCAGAAGGCAAAAACAACAATAACAGTAATTTTTGAGGACTAAACTGATTTTTTCAACGTATTTTTTTTCAAAAACATTTCTAATAAAAAGATGGACAAGTGTGCTGCATACATCTAGGGGTAAAAATTATGAAAATTTCTGTGGCCTCAAAAACAGATGAAATTTGCCTTCATGCAATTTCCTAGGTCCTCGCACTGTTCCCATGATCTTTTTTGACCATTTTTTTATACGGGCTTTTTCATGGGAAATGACCGTTTTTTTTCAATATCCATAAATTATCACCAAAACATAACACTTAAACTAAACCTAAACAAAGAAAAAAGATGAACTTTCACAAAAAAAAACCATTTGCTTCTTGATGCTTAAATTTGCTCAGGAGAGATGTTTGTTTGTGAGCCTTTGAAAAACCAGATATTTCAAAATTTTAAAATTACATTTTGAATAATATCAAAAATGTCCTAATGAAAACCAAATTCAGCTTATATGCAACTCAATTTATAGGCTTTCACACCTAGTTAACAGTTTTCAGATATTTTAACTTTAAACTTAGTTAATGATGATTATCTGAAAAAATGCATGTTGATCAAAGTTACCCCAGTGATCAAAGTTCCTCCAGTTGGCGGTACATATTGTATGGGTTTAAGAAGGAATTTAGCGAAAACTGGGGAAAATGAGACTTCTTTTTCAACTGAGTACATAGCGACTTTCTCCATTCGATTTAACAATGAGTTTTCCACCATATTTTATGTTGTTTGAATTCGCGGTTGTTGAGGTTTTCTCGTTAATTCACACTAACGGTGTACATCATTTGATTGAGTAATAAATTTTACATCCGAATCAATGTTTTTTTCGTTTGTTACAATGAACTTTTTGAAAAATTTGCATGAATTAAGAGGAAATCATGATGTTTGAGGCTCTTTTCGTCAAATTGTTTAATTTTTGTGCCTTTTATTATGCAATCTTATAAAGTTATAATGATTTTTTTTTAACAATTTGCCCGATATTAGGGGGAATCGGGGTGATTGCGACTATGGCCGTAGGAATAGTAGGTACTTGGTCTCAAACATGGAATTTTCAATTAAAATAGATTCACTTATGTTTCACTGTAATTGAAAAACCATAAAAAAATAAATTACGTGATTTGAAGAACTCCTGAATTTACCTGGATACTGCTCAGATTTTGGGGTGTTTACTTTGAAATTGAATGCCCGGACTTGTCCTGCCCGAATAAGTACAAAAAAATATCTGGTGAGCTTAGGTTTAAATCATTGCCGATGTTCTGAATCCATTTTTTTTTTATTAAATCTAAATTTATTGCCTGTAACAAGGTTGCTGAAAAAAATCTGTGATTTTGACACAAAAAAAAACCTCGAAATATGTGATTTGAACCTGAAATTCTGTGACGGTTAACTGTGACGCTTTTTCTATCAAGGGCATTGGGAAATCATGTCGAACATCAACAAATTGGAAACTACTTACATTTTTAAAAGAAAAAAAAAACAATTTACACTATTCTGGTCCTGCTATTTTCATGATTTAGAGTCAGAAATTAAAATGTCGAAAGAAATATAAAAAAAATATAAATTCAAAAATCTGTAGAGAATTCAGAAAATCTGTGAATTCTGTGAAAATTTTATAAATTCTGTGATCTGTAACACAGATTCTTTGGCGAAATTTTGCTCAAAACTCTGCGATAATACAAATTTTTCTGTAATCTCGGCAACCTTGACCTGTTCGGTTCATAATTGGGACAACATCCTGATTCGAATCTTGGTTTTGCATTGAAAACTTAAATAAGATTCATTTTCCTTGTTCGAAACTCATCATTTCGGAATATTAAAAGAAAATATTTAAAATAACAAACCATTTTCAAGATTTGGATTTGAAATTTTTTTTCTCTTTATTTTTATGCAGAATTGAAACTTAAAAAAGTTCCATGATGGTGATCCAGAATTGCAATATCAAAATTTCATCATTCGGTATTTTCATTCAGATTCACTAGTTGAAGTACGAAAAAATAATTAAAGAAAAATTCCTGGTTAAAGATTCTGTCTCATCTTTAAATAATTTCTGTTAACAAGCTTTGATCACCGCTGTTTCTTTTTGGCCTTTTTGGTTGATGCTTTTCGATGAATCACAGAAAAGCATCAACCAAAATAATTATTGGGAATTTTTGTTTGGAATTTAGATTCAGAAATCGTTTTCATATAAGAGATTGAAAATTTTTGTTCAGGTTCAAAATATAGAATCCAGATTTGGAATTAAAATTGGAAATATTCCAAAACGAAACACATAACAGGTGAAAACTACTATTAAGATCTGAACTCATTTTCAAAAATGTGTTCTTTGAATAATCGAAAATTCAATTCAAATTTGTTCACAGGATTTTGATAAGGCCAGAACAAATTTCAAATCTTTCATTTGTCACTCGAAGTTGGAACATCACGAGGGGGGATTAAATTTTGTTCTACGTTTAAAAACCTACACCTTTATTTTTAAATTGGGAAAAACTTGGTTTGTTTTTGAAAATTTCATATATAAGTAAAAATGTCATTTCAAAATCTTGAAATGTATTTTTTTTTTTTCGAAGACTTGTAAACAAACACCCTTCCTGATGAAATCAAAGCGTTTAAAAGCAGTAGGTTGATTATTGTCAACTTTTTTTTTCTTAGTAAATTCAAAGTTTTAGTGTAGTTTTTGTTGTATTTTGAGGTAAATTTTTGAAATTTAAGAAATAGGGACGTTTTCCAATAGTAAGTCAGTGTAGGATAAAGGCTAGAAATCCCATCAAATGGTAAAGTAAAATAAAAGGGAATAGTGCGAGGGCCTAGAGAATTGAATGAAGGCGAATTTATTTTTTGTAGTTAAAATTTTATCAGTACCTTATGTTAAAAAATTTGGCTTCTTAATTTATGCAGCATCATGGTCCATCTGTCGATTTTATCTGTTCTTCGGCCTTAACACATGAACTGCCTTAGTTTATCAATTAAAAGCATTTGTGAATATCATGAACGTGTTTTGTATCTGTTACGATCAAGAAAACTCGTTAAAACCGCCAAAATAGAGACTGATCAATGTTACCCCACAGAATCAAATCCTAAATAAAGACGAAATCGATTTTGGAATTTAATTTAAAGTAGTCTAGTAAATTTCTGCAACCATGTTTTACATTCATAGGGGTCCAGTACTGGTTTTAAAAATATGAAACATGCCACATTCCCCTTAACAAAAAAAAAATCGAGAAATGTTTAGAAGTGAGCAATCTTATCCCATTTTACGATAGCTGAATTCATTGTAGGCCTGCCTAATGAACGATTGACGTAATAGTCGATAGGCCAAATCAAACAGTTAGAAAAATCAAATCCTAATAAATAGATACGATTGTTGTTGAAAAAGCCCAACATTCCCAAAGCAGCATCGGTTGGATAGTTTTATTAGATCCCAAGTGTAATCACTTGTCCTGCTCACCCTCAATCGTTTAGGACTGTCATTGACATAAAACATCACCCCTATCCTAGCACTAAACTACCCATCTCATTTTCTTTCTTCTCGTTCGAAATCAACTTTCCGTCATCATCGTTTGTGAGCCGGAAATGAACGCCCAGATGCCGTCAGGTGTGACCGTCTTCCTGTTGTGAGTGAGCCGACACATAGTTTTCCATTTTTCCTGCTGAGTGGTCCACTCCTAAAGGTACAAATGGGATCCAGCCGGCATGGAACAAAACGGTGCAGAAATGGCTGGAGAAAACTTTCAAATTCACCCCGTAACTATTTGCTTGCATTTGTCTTCTACGGAGGTGCCGGTGAACACGGGATCATTTGCAGCTTTTAGCAGAAAAATGGCTAACGGAATGGGTTGAAGTTGGAAGTAAAAATAGTTAGAAAAAACTACTTTTTCGAAACTAGGCAAACGATTGTTGAGTCCTTGCTTCCTTGTTCTTACCAATAGGAATAATCACAGAACCATGCTTTGCAGTTTAAATTTCGTTCGCAAATTTAACTTAAGGGGGACGAAAATCTGTTAACATTGTGCACCGGATGCTGAAAGTGCACTCGGCCGGCGCTCCCGGTTGACACATATCGCTCTCGAGTCTGGACGTCTTTCGTTTCCAGAATCGTCAAGACTCAAGTGACGACGGAAAAAAATGCAAGGAGAACAGAGCTGCAAATATAGCACTTTCAAGTCTGCAGCCGTCAGACTTCTTCGGGTGACAATTTTGCTTTTGTATGGAATAAGAGAATTCAGGGTTGCACACTCAACAGAACTTATATTTTGAGCTTGAATAAAAACAAATAAAAATTTAAAATTTCTTAATGATGTTTGATATTTGAGGTTTTTTCTCTTCAGAATGTGAACGTTTAAATAAAAAATAAAACAGCTATCGTAAGGTTACCAATTTTTTTTTCAGCACGTATCCGGGCTGGACATATCCAGGTAATTTCATACAAAAATCTGAAAAAATGAGAATTTGATTTTTCTTCTAAATTTTTTAGATTTCGAAATTCCAAAATTCCTTGATATTGTTCGAATTTTTCGTCGTCAATTTTAAGACGACGAAAAATTCGAACAATATCAAGGAATTTTGGAATTTCGAAATCTAAAAAATTTAGAAGAAAAAAAGAAAAAACCGAAGTGTTTCCAAATTTTGTATTGGATGTCTGGGCAAGCCGGCAACCTTAAGCTAACAATCTAAAGCTGAAGAACTACGACCCGGGAGCAGCATTCCGTATCATTTGTTGCATTATGCATTCAAACATTTCTCTTCACTTCAGTTTTGTCACCGGCGCGCGCGGTGTGCTCGGAAAATGCTCTTCCGGTTGTTTCCGGTCCTGGGTTAAGGTGTCATTTTTCCTTGACGGCAGCATCAGCCGGCAAGAACCGGAATCTTCGTCAGCTTCTTAGAGCTGACTGTTTCTGTTGATGCTGACTGGATGGATCGCTGCTAGGCATCATCAGGATGATACCTCTACTCGGGTTCCTGTGAATCACTGGGTACTGGCAGAGCAGCGCACAGGTTCTCGTTATTTATGGGAATGTGTTTTGATTAAGTGTCACGTGTCTGCAGCTCGGAATGATTCATGTGTGTATGAATAAAACGGCTCCCTCGGTGATGGCATGCAAAGGAGGGATTCGTTTGTCTTTCCTGCCGACCTAGAATGGGTCGAATTTGTACTTTTGTACAGTCAATTCGTTGCGAGTTCAATTTGTACTGTAATTATATTTAAAGGCTGAGTTAAAAGATATATTATTAGATTAAACAAAAACTTCTATATTTGAAAACTACTAATTTGAATTTTTTCACTCTTTTTTAACTTGCAGGTAAAGGCTTCACCAACCAAAACACATATTGATTTTCTCGAAAATCTACATTTGAAAAAATATAAAACGTAAGTATATTACAGTGAACCTAAAAACATGTTTCTGTGAAAGATAAATGAAATATTTTGCAAACTCTTTAAGTATTCCTTGACTCAGGTGAAGCCATATTTTCAATTTACTTTAACCTTATTTTCCTTCAACTTTGAATAATGTGTGTAAACAGTTTATCACCGCTGGTTTATGATTTAAATATTAGGGGAGAATGAGGATACTTGATCCCTGAGGATACTTGATTCCTTAGCTATAGATATTTTATAACTGGAATGTCGTACAAGGATCAAATGTTCTTGAAAAATTTGCCAAATGGAGCAAAACAGCAATGGTTGAAGCTCAAAAAATTTAACCAAATAAGTTTTTGGGTTATTGAACTTTGTTTGAAAAATTTCCCAAAATGTGACGTGAAGATCTTTTTTCATCACTTTAAAATGTTCCTAACATGAAAAAGTTATAAAAAAACCCGATTTAATACACTTAACAGTGGATTGGAGCCTTTCTAACAGAGTGTAAGTTATATTTGGAAATATATAAAATAATATAGAATACACATGATAGATTCCTTCCCTCTGCATCATATCAGTATGATTTCAGATATTCAAACACGAAAAATTCCGATCTCAATATAAAAAACCCGATTTAATACACTTAACAGTGGATTGGAGCCTTTCTAACAGAGTTTAAATTATATTTGGAAATATATAAAATAATATAGAATATACATGATAGATTCCTTCCCTCTGAATCATATAAGTATGATTTCAGATACTCAAACACGAAAAATTCCAATCTCAATATAAAAAAATGATGCCTGATACGTTTTTTTGGGGAAAAGCGAACTGGTATGTAAGGAGCTCATTTTATGTATGGAAAGAATGGTATTTAAACAGTTGAATTTCCAAGATTTATAACACGCTGAAATGGTGCCGTGGTAGCAACCAGAACTTTCACGTTGCTGGTCACGGTTCGAATCTTACTGTTTTTTTATGCTTTTTTTTTTACTGAATAAGTAAAACCAACTACAATATTGATGGATAGCCGTGACGCGTGCCCTAGCATGATACCTTTTTTAGAGCTCAACCATGCATAGAGGAAAAATTCCCACAAAAGGAGGGGAAAGTAATATGACTATTAAATGATTAATCTCATTCTGTAAACTAAATCTGAAATCTTATTCTGATTCTAAAGTTTGAATTTTGAGTTACAACACTTAGTCTAATATTTGAATATAAGTTCCAATTTCAAATTCCAGGTTGATCTTTAATCCAAATTCTTATAGAGAATTCGTTTTCAAGTGGTGGTGCACCGGTGCACTACCGGTAGTGCACTTTTTATCGTTTTCATGCTCGTTTTCACGATAAGTAGTGCACTGGTAGTGCACCATAAAGTGGACGGTGGAACACTCTGAAAATATTTGGTGTTGCTTGCGCTCTCACCAATACTATCATGAATTTTGAAAACACGTGCTTCCCGATGTAAACAAATATCAGCTGGTTGGTTTATTTCTATACCGCAAAAATTGCGTTCGAGCTGTTTTTTTCTCTTTTTATCCCGAAGAACGGAAACTTGTTCCGGATTCAATACCAGTGTCGTTTCCAACAGAGGCGGAGAATTTCACCTGGATGGCACGTTCCAAAGCAAACAACGCTCCCTAGAAGAAATGTGTCCAGAAGGCTTGCTGCAGTCGGTTCCAGGCGATGCCGAAAAAGAGCAGCAAATCAGAGTGCAAAAAGGCCAACCCAAAGATCTGGTGGAATCGCCCAAACCGAAAAGTATTCTTGTTCGGGAGGGTCATATAAGTTGGTCTTCACAGCAAGAAGCGTTCAGCTGCATCGAAGCTACTCTGCTACCAGCAAGCTTCGAGCTGTGCCTTAGGGTGACGATGCTCGGTTGCGCCAAGTCCCGGATTCCCACCCGTTGCCCTTCAAAAACGGTAGTTCGATACTACACCCGCATTGGGAGCTTGAATTTCGTTCGTTTCGGTCTGTTAGCAAAATTTTCTTCCCCGACTTCCGCGATCCGAGTTCCAAGAATTTTTTTTTTTTTGTAATCTTAAATGGAAATAGGTACTCGAACGAAGGATTTGCGAGTTGCAGTTACCTTCAAGCTGGGGTAACTGCAGTCTAGCAGCAGCAAACATAGACCGCCCAGAATCAGCCGATATTGCAGTTCATCAGAGCCAGAGGCGAATCTACTAAGCAAAATAAATCTGAAATCTTAACAATTCAACATAATACATAAATTCATGCTAAAATTTTCATATTGTTTAAAAGACAATGATCAACTAAAGTAAATTTCATTTCAATTTTCGAAGTAAAACGAAAACAAAATACCAGCTGTAATAAATTTTTGACAGCTTGATGTTTTTTGTTGACACTGCCGATTTCACGCACACCTTCAAAGGAGAGTGCAAAACTCGATTCATGCTCGTTTTCAGCGTGGATGGTGCAAAACTTTCGGGTGGTGAAAACGAATACGGTATTAATCAGAATTCTAAATCTGAATTCTCAATCTGAATTCTGAATCTGAACTCTGAATTTGAATTCTAAATCTGTATTCTGAATCTGAATTCTGAATCTGAATTCTGAATCTGAATTCTGAATCTGAATTCTGAATCTGAATTCTGAATCTGAGTTCTGAATCTGAATTCTGAATCTGAATTCTGAATCTGAATTCTGAATTCTGAATCTGAATTCTGAATCTTAATTCTGAATCTGAATTCTGAATCTGAATTCTGAATCTGAATTCTGAATCTGAATTCTGAATCTGAATTCTGAATCTGAATTCTGAATCTAAATTCTGAATCTGAATTCTGAATCTGAATTCTGAATCTGAATTCTGAATCTGAATTCTGAATCTGAATTCTGAATCTGAATTCTGAATCTGAATTCTGAATCTGAATTCTGAATCTGAATTCTGAATCTGAATTCTGAATCGGAATTCTGAATCTGAATTCTGAATCTGAATTCTGAATATGAATTCTGAATCTGAATTCTGGATCTGAATTCTGAATCTGAATTCTGAATCTGAATTCTGAATCTGAATTCTGAATCTGAATTCTGAATCTGAATTCTGAATCTGAATTCTGAATCTGAATTCTGAATCTGAATTCTGAATCTGAATTCTGAATCTGAATTCTGAATCTGAATTCTGAATCTGAATTCTGAATCTGAATTCTGAATCTGAATTCTTAATCTTGTAAATCTCATTTTGATTGTTTTGCATCACACGGTTTTCAACATTGAAATTTCTTTCATCCAAATTTTTTTTTATGATTTCGGATTTTACAACTTTTAATAGTATGGTTTTACCCCTAAAAGTATGCAGCAAACTTAATTTCAGAAAAATTGTGAAAAAAAGTTTTCACAAAACAAAATCGTGTTTTCATGCGTAATGATCTTTAAGTCATCGCAAATTTATCAAAAACTGTGCAAATTGGTATTCTTGGAGAAACAATTCCAGAATTGAAAATTGATAAAGTGAGGAGAAATTTTACGGATGATGAAAAGAGCGAAAGAACATTTTTGCAAGGAAAATTTATTAACGTACACCATACTTTACCTCGCAACATCCAGCTTCATCAATTTTTAATTCTGATATTCTTTCTCCATGAATCTAAATTTTTCACCGATATGCCGAAAATAAATTTACAAAAATTCTGAATCTGAATTCTGAATCTGAATTCTGATTCTGAATTCTGAATCTGAATTCTGAATCTGAATTCTGAATCTGAATTCTGATTCTGAATTCTGAATCTGAATTCTGAATCTGAATTCTGAATCTGAATTCTGAATCTGAATTCTGAATCTGAATTCTGAATCTGAATTCTGAATCTGAATTCTGAATCTGAATTCTGAATCTGAATTCTGAATCTGAATTCTGAATCTGAATTATGAATCTGAATTATGAATCTGAATTCTGAATCTGAATTCTGAATCTGAATCTGAATTCTGAATCTGAATTCTGAATCTGAATTCTGAATCTGAATTCTGAATCTGAATTCTGAATCTGAATTCTGAATCTGAATTCTGAATCTGAATTCTGAATCTGAATTCTGAATCTGAATTCTGAATCTGAATTCTGAATCTGAATTCTGAATCTGAATTCTGAATCTGAATTCTGAATCTGAATTCTGAATCTGAATTCTGAATCTGAATTCTGAATCTGAATTCTGAATCTGAATTCTGAATCTGAATTCTGAATCTGAATTCTGAATCTGAATTCTGAATCTGAATTCTGAATCTGAATTCTGAATCTGAATTCTGAATCTGAATTCTGAATCTGAATTCTGAATCTGAATTCTGAATCTGAATTCTGAATCTGAATTCTGAATCTGAATTCTGAATCTGAATTCTGAATCTGAATTCTGAATCTGAATTCTTAATCTGAATTCTGAATCTGAATTCTGAATCTGAATTCTGAATCTGAATATGAGTTCTGAATCTGAATTTTGAATTCTGAATTTTGAATCCTGAATTCTGATTCCTAAACCTGTATCCTGAATTTGAAAACTGAATCTGAATTCTGCATCTGAAATTGAATCTAAATTATGTATGAGTATGTAGAAATGAAAAAAAAAAACATAAATTCATTCTTCAACGCGAGTAAAAAAAACGAGGGTCATAAGATCTTCATATAAATTCCCCCCCAACGCAGTTTCCTGTACGGCTCTGCATTTTGTTGACACCCGGCATGGCTTTAGACACTATAATTTCATAAATGAAATTATAATGTCTATAGGCATGGCGGACTCTGAAGGAAACGCCCATCCGCCATTTGCTGCATTGAAAAGCAAGAAGTGTAAGATATAAACACTGTTGCCGTATTTGCCCCAGCAGACTGAGAAACTGCCCAGACCACGGTGCGTCTTAGTAATGCCTTTTACCTATTTGAGTTTGAGCCGCTTTCAATCAAGCGTGCCGATGGTTTATTGGATAGCGCTTGCAACTTGGGATCTGAAGGGTTTTGGTTCAATTCTCGAGTTAATAAAAATATTATTTTTTTATTTTGATTATCTTCAATTTATAAATGATTGCTGGTGCTGCTGCTTCGAGGCGCCACTAGCAACTTTTTTTTATGCCATAATAAGTATGATATGTATTTGGTAAAGAAAACGGTTTCAACTATTTTGTTTTTTTCCCGTTTTTGAAAGGGTTGTGTAGAAAAAAAAATGCATTCTTTTGAGACTAAAATCATTTTAATTGTGCAGCCCAGTTTCGCAAAAACGTTCTAGACATTTTTAAAATGGCACATACAAATCCACGGACATCAACAGAACTCGTCGAGCTGAGTCGATAGGTACCTATAAAGGTATGTCTAAGACCCATAATTAATGATCTCTCAAATCGACCGATAACCAAACCTTTCTGTTAGAAAGGCAAAAATGATGCATAGTACGTTTTTTGGGGAAAAGCGAACTGGTATGTAAGGAGTTCATTTTATGTATGGAAAGAATGGTATTTAAACAGTTGAATTTCCTAGACTTATAACACGCTGAAATGGTGCCGTGGTAGCAACCAGAACTTTCACGATGCTGGTCTCGGTTCGAATCTTACTGTTTTTTATGCTTTTTTTACTGAATAAGTAAAACCAACTACAATATTGATGGATAGCCGTGACACGTGGCCTAGCATGATACCTTTTTTAGAGCTCAACCATGCATAAAAGAAAAAATTCTCACAAAAGGAGGGGAAAGTAATATGACTATTAAATGATTAATCTCATTCTGGAAACTAAATCTGAAATCTTATTCTGATTCTAAAGTTTGAATTTTGAGTTACAACACTTAGTCTAATATTTGAATATAATTTCCAATTTCAAATTCCAGGTTGATCTTTAATCCGAATTCTTAATCAGAATTCTAAATCTGAATTCTCAATCTGAATTCTGAATCTGAACTCAGAATTTGAATTATGAATCTGAATTCTGAATTCAAATTCAGAATTAAGATTTTAGAATTAAGAATTAAGAATTCAGAATTCAGAATTCAGAATTCAGAATTCTGAATTCTGGATTCTGAATTCTGAATTCAAAATTCAAAATTCTGAGTTTTGAATTTTGAATTCCTAATTTGAATTCTGAATCTAAATTCTAAATCTGTATTCTGTATCTAAATTCTGTATCTGAATCTGGAATCTGGATTCTAAATCTGAATCTAAATTCTAATTCTGGGTTCTGAATCTGATAAAGATGGATAGAAAAATGAAGAGAAAAGAGCAAAAGAACATTTTTGCAAGGAAAACTTATAAACGCACACCATACTTTACCCCGCAACATCAATCATTATAAATTTTCAATTCCGATATTCTTTCTCCAAGAATCTAAATTTTCACCGATATGCTGAAAATAAATTTACAAAAATCTGAATTCTGAATCTGAATTCTAAATCTTAATTCTGATTGTGAATTCTGAATTTGAATTCTGAATCTGAATCTGATCTGAATCTGAATCTAAATTCTGAATCTGAATTCCGAATCTGAATTCTGAATCTGAATTCTGAATCTGAATTCTGAATCTGAATTCTGAATCTGAATTCTGAATCTGAATTCTGAATCTGAATTCTGAATCTGAATTCTGAATCTGAATTCTGAATCTGAATTCTGAATCTGAATTCTGAATCTGAATTCTGAATCTGAATTCTGAATCTGAATTCTGAATCTGAATTCTGAATCTGAATTCTGAATCTGAATTCTGAATCTGAATTCTGAATCTGAATTCTGAATCTGAATTCTTTTAATGGGTTGATTCTCGGCTTTCAGTCTCAAGTTTTTTAGTAAAAACGACTTTATTTTTACATATCCAACGTTTCGATCCTTATAGGATCTTCATCAGGGACTAAAATTTATTACAAAATTAAGTTTACGTCTACAGAATCTAAGTGATTCTTACCGAATCACTTTCTCAATTTCCACTCATTCCAACCGTTACACCAAAAAATGAATGTAGCAATAACGTTTGCGAACAGAGTAGCAACTTTCACATCCAAGTCAGACAAAACCACCACACGAAACATTATAATGAAACAACTTAAATTGAACGATTACCCCACCTCATTAATTAATAGAGTGATCAACAGAACAACAGAAAAAATAATTGAACAAACAGCTATGGTAGAGAACGAAAATAAAATTTTCAAATCTCTCACGAACATCGATGGATTAACATCAAAAATAAATAAAACACTAAAAAAGGATTACACTCATATTAAAACAGCAACTAAACAGAAAAAAACCATTGGATCACTATTCCCTATGGTAAAGGATAAAACCCCACATGAAGATCACACAAACGTAGTATACAAAATCGAATGCAACGGGAATCCAGACACGAGCGAAGAAGAAAACAACGAACATAAATGCAACGCCTGCTACATAGGATGCACAATCGTTAAATTAAAACAACGAATGTCACAGCATAAAACGCAAACCAACGAGCTGAAACGACTATGGGAAAAAGGATACACAAACGAGGACTACGCAATCATCCAACTACGACAACAGACAGCATTAATAGAACACGAAGCAGCTATGCATCATCTGTTCGATATAGACAAAGTGAAAATTATCGACAGAGGTGACAATCAAGACAAACTAAATATGTTAGAAAGTTGTCACATAAAAACTACAAATTCTTCCATCAATATTAAAAAAGACACAGACATCATACACATTTCATACAACAACATATTTCAGTGTCTCGAAAAAATACGAAATAAGAAACCAAAACAAAAAAACACAAACCAACAACCAGACACTTTAAGTACACCGCCATCATAAATTAAAAAAACAACATAGAACAAAACACACAGTGCAAGTACCTTGTTCATAAAAAGTGCTACAAAAACCTACAAAAAAAATCAGCAATAGCCCTGGAAAAGAATTTTTAACCGTAAGTCACACATAAAATTATAACATACACAAAAAATCCAACATATTTTACAATAGTTTGAAACAGAAACAGACAGCAGTAAACGATACGCCGTATCAAACCGGACAAAAAAACGACAACTTTTTCGGTAAGAATCACTTAGATTCTGTAGACGTAAACTTAATTTTGTAATAAATTTTAGTCCCTGATGAAGATCCTATAAGGATCTCGTTTTTACTAAAAAACTTGAGACTGAAAGCCGAGAATCAACCCATTAAAAGTAAACTAAACAGTCGCCCCAAAAAGAGAATCTGAATTCTGAATCTGAATTCTGAATCTGAATTCTGAATCTGAATTCTGAATCTGAATTCTGAATATGAATTCTGAATATGAATTCTGAATCTGAATTCTGAATCTGAATCTGAATTCTGAATCTGAATTCTGAATCTCAATTCTGAATCTGAATTCTGAATCTGAATTCTGAATCTGAATTCTGAATCTGAATTCTGAATCTGAATTCTGAATCTGAATTCTGAATCTGAACTCTGAATCTGAATTCTGAATCTGAATTCTGAATCTGAATTCTGAATCTGAATTCTGAATCTGAATTCTGAATCTGAATTCTGAATCTGAATTCTGAATCTGAATTCTGAATCTGAATTCTGAATCTGAATTCTGAATCTGAATTCTGAATCTGAATTCTGAATCTGAATTCTGAATCTGAATTCTGAATCTGAATTCTGAATCTGAATTCTGAATCTGAATTCTGAATCTGAATTCTGAATCTGAATTCTGAATCTGAATTCTGAATCTGAATTCTGAATCTAAATTCTGAATCTGAATTCTGAATCACGCGTTTGTTAAAATTGAAATTCCTTTCATCCAAAATTTTTTTTTATGATTTCGGATTTTACAACTTTTAGTAGTATGGTTTTACCCTTAAAAGTATGCAGCACTCTTAATTTCAGAAAAAATTATGAAAAAAAGTTTTCACAATACAAAATCGTGTTTTCATGCGTTATGATCTTTAAGTCATCGCAAATTTATCAAAAACTGTGAAAATTAGTATTCTGGGAGAAACAATTTCAGAATTGAAAATTGATAAAGATGGGTAGAAAAGTGAGGAAAAAATTTACGTATGATGAAAAAAGTGATAGAACATTTTTGCAAGGAAAACTTATTAACGTACACCATACTTTACTTTGCAACATCTTCATCAATTTTAAATTCTGATATTCTTTCTCCATGAATCTAAATTTTTCACCAATATGCCGAAAATACATTTACAAAAATTGAATTCTGAATCAAAATCCTGAATCTGAAATCTAAATCTGAATTCTGAATCTACATTATTTTGAATCTGAATTCTGAATCTAAATTTTGAATCTGAATCTGAACTCTGAATCTGAACTCTGAATTTGAATTCTGAATCTAAATTCTGAATTTGAATTCTGAATCTAAATTCTGAATCTGAATTCTGAATCTGAATTCTGAATCTGAATTCTGAATCTGAATTCTGAATCTCAATCTGAATTCTGACTCTGAATTTTGAATCTGAATTCTGACTCTGAATTCTGAATCTGAATTCTGAATTCTGAATTCTGAATTCTGAATCTGAATTCTGAATCTGAATTCTGAATCTGAATTCTGAATCTGAATTCTGAATCTGAATTCTGAATCTGAGTTCTGAATCTGAATTCTGAATCTGAATTCTGAATCTGAATTCTGAATCTGAATTCTGAATCTGAATTCTGAATTCTGAATTCTGAATCTCAATTCTGAATCTGAATTCTGAATCTGAATTCTGAATCTGAATTCTGAATCTGAATTCTGAATCTGAATTCTGAATCTGAATTCTGAATCTGAACTCTGAATCTGAATTCTGAATCTGAATTCTGAATCTGAATTCTGAATTCTGAATCTGAATTCTGAATCTGAATTCTGAATCTGAATTCTGAATCTGAATTCTGAATCTGAATTCTGAATCTGAATGCTGAATCTGAATTCTGAATCTGAATTCTGAATCTGAATTCTGAATTCTGAATCTGAATTCTGAATCTGAATTCTGAATCTGAATTCTGAATCTGAATTCTGAATCTGAATTCTGAATCTGAATTCTGAATCTGAATTCTGAATCTGAATTCTGAATCTGAATCTGAATCTGAATCTGAATTCTGAATCTGAATTCTGAATCTGAATTCTGAATCTGAATTCTGAATCTGAATTCTGAATCTGAATTCTGAATCTGAATTCTGAATCTGAATTCTGAATCTGAATTCTGAATCTGAATTCTGAATCTGAATTCTGAATCTGAATTCTGAATCTGAATTCTGAATCTGAATTCTGAATCTGAATTCTGAATCTGAATTCTGAATCTGAATTCTGAATCTGAATTCTGAATCTGAATTCTGAATCTGAATTCTGAATCTGAATTCTGAATCTGAATTCTGAATCTGAATTCTGAATCTGAATTCTGAATCTGAATTCTGAATCTGAATTCTGAATCTGAATTCTGAATCTGAATTCTGAATCTGAATTCTGAATTCTGAATTCTGAATCTGAATTCTGAATCTGAATTCTGAATCTGAATTCTGAATCTGAATTCTGAATTCTGAATCTGAATTCTGAATCTGAATTCTGAATCTGAATTCTGAATCTGAATTCTGAATCTGAATTCTGAATCTGAATTCTGAATCTGAATTCTGAATCTGAATTCTGAATCTGAATTCTGAATCTGAATTCTGAATCTGAATTCTGAATCTGAATTCTGAATCTGAATTCTGAATCTGAATTCTGAATCTGAATTCTGAATCTGAATTCTGAATCTGAATTCTGAATCTGAATTCTGAATCTGAATTCTGAATCTGAATTCTGAATCTGAATTCTGAATCTGAATTCTGAATCTGAATTCTGAATCTGAATTCTGAATCTGAATTCTGAATCTGAATATGAGTTCTGAATCTGAATTTTGAATTCTGAATTCTGAATCCTGAATTCTGATTCCTAAACCTGTATTCTGAATTTGAAAACTGAATCTGAATTCTGTATCTGAAATTGAATCTAAATTATGTATGAGTATGTAGAAATGAAAAAAAAAAACATAAATTCATTCTTCAACACGGGTAAAAAAACGAGGGTCATAAAATCTTCATATAAATTCCCCCCCAACGCAGTTTTCTGTACGGCTCTGCATTTTGTTGACACCCGGCATGGCTATAGACACTATAGTTTCATATATGAAATTATAGTGTCTACAGGCATGGCGGACTCTGAAGGAAACGCCCATCCGCCATTTGCTGCATTGAAAAGCAAGAAGTGTAAGATATAAACACTGTTGCCGTATTTGCCCCAGCAGACTGAGAAACTGCACAGACCACGGTGCGTCTTAGTAATGCCTTTTACCTATTTGAGTTTGAGCCACTCATAGTCAAGCGTGCCGATGGTTTATTGGATAGCGTTTGCGACTTGGGATCTGAAGGTTTTTGGTTCGATTCCCGAGTCGATAAATTTAATTTTTTATTTTGATTATCTCCAATTTATAAATGATTGCTGGTGCTGCTGCTTCGAGGCGCCACTAGCAACTTTTTTTTATGCCATAATAAGTATGATATGTATTTGGTAAAGAAAACGGTTTCAACTATTTTGTTTTTTCCCGTTTTTGAAAGGGTTGTGTAGAAAAAAAATGCATTCTTTTGAGACTAAAATCATTTTAATTGTGCAGCCCAGTTTCGCAAAAACGTTCTTGACATTTTTAAAATGGCACATACAAATCCACGGACATCAACAGAACTCGTCGAGCTGAGTCGATAGGTACCTATAAAGGTATGTCTAAGACCCATAATTAATGATCTCTCAAATCGACCGATAACCAAACCTTTCTGTTAGAAAGGCAAAAATGATGCCTGATACGTTTTTTTGGGGAAAAGCGAACTGGTATGTAAGGAGCTCATTTTATGTATGGAAAGAATGGTATTTAAACAGTAGAATTTCCAAGATTTATAACACGCTGAAATGGTGCCGTGGTAGCAACCAGAACTTTCACGTTGCTGGTCACGGTTCGAATCTTACTGTTTTTTTATGCTTTTTTTTTACTGAATAAGTAAAACCAACTACAATATTGATGGATAGCCGTGACGCGTGCCCTAGCATGATACCTTTTTTAGAGCTCAACCATGCATAGAGGAAAAATTCCCACAAAAGGAGGGGAAAGTAATATGACTATTAAATGATTAATCTCATTCTGTAAACTAAATCTGAAATCTTATTCTGATTCTAAAGTTTGAATTTTGAGTTACAACACTTAGTCTAATATTTGAATATAAGTTCCAATTTCAAATTCCAGGTTGATCTTTAATCCAAATTCTTAATCAGAATTCTAAATCTGAATTCTCAATCTGAATTCTGAATCTGAACTCTGAATTTGAATTCTAAATCTGTATTCTGAATCTGAATTCTGAATCTGAATTCTGAATCTGAATTCTGAATCTGAATTCTGAATCTGAGTTCTGAATCTGAATTCTGAATCTGAATTCTGAATCTGAATTCTGAATTCTGAATCTGAATTCTGAATCTTAATTCTGAATCTGAATTCTGAATCTGAATTCTGAATCTGAATTCTGAATCTGAATTCTGAATCTGAATTCTGAATCTGAATTCTGAATCTGAATTCTGAATCTGAATTCTGAATCTAAATTCTGAATCTGAATTCTGAATCTGAATTCTGAATCTGAATTCTGAATCTGAATTCTGAATCTGAATTCTGAATCTGAATTCTGAATCTGAATTCTGAATCTGAATTCTGAATCTGAATTCTGAATCTGAATTCTGAATCTGAATTCTGAATCGGAATTCTGAATCTGAATTCTGAATATGAATTCTGAATCTGAATTCTGGATCTGAATTCTGAATCTGAATTCTGAATCTGAATTCTGAATCTGAATTCTGAATCTGAATTCTGGATCTGAATTCTGAATCTGAATTCTGAATCTGAATTCTGAATCTGAATTCTGAATCTGAATTCTGAATCTGAATTCTGAATCTGAATCTGAATCTGAATCTGAATTCTGAATCTGAATTCTGAATCTGAATTCTGAATCTGAATTCTGAATCTGAATTCTGAATCTGAATTCTGAATCTGAATTCTGAATCTGAATTCTGAATCTGAATTCTGAATCTGAATTCTGAATCTGAATTCTGAATCTGAATTCTGAATCTGAATTCTGAATCTGAATTCTGAATCTGAATTCTGAATCTGAATTCTGAATCTGAATTCTGAATCTGAATTCTGAATCTGAATTCTGAATCTGAATTCTGAATCTGAATTCTGAATCTGAATTCTGAATCTGAATTCTGAATCTGAATTCTGAATCTGAATTCTGAATCTGAATTCTGAATCTGAATTCTGAATCTGAATTCTGAATCTGAATTCTGAATTCTGAATTCTGAATCTGAATTCTGAATCTGAATTCTGAATCTGAATTCTGAATCTGAATTCTGAATTCTGAATCTGAATTCTGAATCTGAATTCTGAATCTGAATTCTGAATCTGAATTCTGAATCTGAATTCTGAATCTGAATTCTGAATCTGAATTCTGAATCTGAATTCTGAATCTGAATTCTGAATCTGAATTCTGAATCTGAATTCTGAATCTGAATTCTGAATCTGAATTCTGAATCTGAATTCTGAATCTGAATTCTGAATCTGAATTCTGAATCTGAATTCTGAATCTGAATTCTGAATCTGAATTCTGAATCTGAATTCTGAATCTGAATTCTGAATCTGAATTCTGAATCTGAATTCTGAATCTGAATATGAGTTCTGAATCTGAATTTTGAATTCTGAATTCTGAATCCTGAATTCTGATTCCTAAACCTGTATTCTGAATTTGAAAACTGAATCTGAATTCTGTATCTGAAATTGAATCTAAATTATGTATGAGTATGTAGAAATGAAAAAAAAAAACATAAATTCATTCTTCAACACGGGTAAAAAAACGAGGGTCATAAAATCTTCATATAAATTCCCCCCCAACGCAGTTTTCTGTACGGCTCTGCATTTTGTTGACACCCGGCATGGCTATAGACACTATAGTTTCATATATGAAATTATAGTGTCTACAGGCATGGCGGACTCTGAAGGAAACGCCCATCCGCCATTTGCTGCATTGAAAAGCAAGAAGTGTAAGATATAAACACTGTTGCCGTATTTGCCCCAGCAGACTGAGAAACTGCACAGACCACGGTGCGTCTTAGTAATGCCTTTTACCTATTTGAGTTTGAGCCACTCATAGTCAAGCGTGCCGATGGTTTATTGGATAGCGTTTGCGACTTGGGATCTGAAGGTTTTTGGTTCGATTCCCGAGTCGATAAATTTAATTTTTTATTTTGATTATCTCCAATCCAATCCAATCGCCACTAGCAACTTTTTTTTATGCCATAATAAGTATGATATGTATTTGGTAAAGAAAACGGTTTCAACTATTTTGTTTTTTCCCGTTTTTGAAAGGGTTGTGTAGAAAAAAAAAATGCATTCTTTTGAGACTAAAATCATTTTAATTGTGCAGCCCAGTTTCGCAAAAACGTTCTTGACATTTTTAAAATGGCACATACAAATCCACGGACATCAACAGAACTCGTCGAGCTGAGTCGATAGGTACCTATAAAGGTATGTCTAAGACCCATAATTAATGATCTCTCAAATCGACCGATAACCAAACCTTTCTGTTAGAAAGGCAAAAATGATGCCTGATACGTTTTTTTGGGGAAAAGCGAACTGGTATGTAAGGAGCTCATTTTATGTATGGAAAGAATGGTATTTAAACAGTAGAATTTCCAAGATTTATAACACGCTGAAATGGTGCCGTGGTAGCAACCAGAACTTTCACGTTGCTGGTCACGGTTCGAATCTTACTGTTTTTTTATGCTTTTTTTTTACTGAATAAGTAAAACCAACTACAATATTGATGGATAGCCGTGACGCGTGCCCTAGCATGATACCTTTTTTAGAGCTCAACCATGCATAGAGGAAAAATTCCCACAAAAGGAGGGGAAAGTAATATGACTATTAAATGATTAATCTCATTCTGTAAACTAAATCTGAAATCTTATTCTGATTCTAAAGTTTGAATTTTGAGTTACAACACTTAGTCTAATATTTGAATATAAGTTCCAATTTCAAATTCCAGGTTGATCTTTAATCCAAATTCTTAATCAGAATTCTAAATCTGAATTCTCAATCTGAATTCTGAATCTGAACTCTGAATTTGAATTCTAAATCTGTATTCTGAATCTGAATTCTGAATCTGAATTCTGAATCTGAATTCTGAATCTGAATTCTGAATCTGAATTCTGAATCTGAGTTCTGAATCTGAATTCTGAATCTGAATTCTGAATCTGAATTCTGAATTCTGAATCTGAATTCTGAATCTTAATTCTGAATCTGAATTCTGAATCTGAATTCTGAATCTGAATTCTGAATCTGAATTCTGAATCTGAATTCTGAATCTGAATTCTGAATCTAAATTCTGAATCTGAATTCTGAATCTGAATTCTGAATCTGAATTCTGAATCTGAATTCTGAATCTGAATTCTGAATCTGAATTCTGAATCTGAATTCTGAATCTGAATTCTGAATCTGAATTCTGAATCTGAATTCTGAATCGGAATTCTGAATCTGAATTCTGAATCTGAATTCTGAATATGAATTCTGAATCTGAATTCTGGATCTGAATTCTGAATCTGAATTCTGAATCTGAATTCTGAATCTGAATTCTGAATCTGAATTCTGAATCTGAATTCTGAATCTGAATTCTGAATCTGAATTCTGAATCTGAATTCTGAATCTGAATTCTGAATCTGAATTCTTAATCTTGTAAATCTCATTTTGATTGTTTTGCATCACACGGTTTTCAACATTGAAATTTCTTTCATCCAAATTTTTTTTTATGATTTCGGATTTTACAACTTTTAAAAGTATGGTTTTACCCCTAAAAGTATGCAGCAAACTTAATTTCAGAAAAATTGTGAAAAAAAGTTTTCACAAAACAAAATCGTGTTTTCATGCGTAATGATCTTTAAGTCATCGCAAATTTATCAAAAACTGTGCAAATTGGTATTCTTGGAGAAACAATTCCAGAATTGAAAATTGATAAAGTGAGGAGAAATTTTACGGATGATGAAAAGAGCGAAAGAACATTTTTGCAAGGAAAATTTATTAACGTACACCATACTTTACCTCGCAACATCCAGCTTCATCAATTTTTAATTCTGATATTCTTTCTCCATGAATCTAAATTTTTCACCGATATGCCGAAAATAAATTTACAAAAATTCTGAATCTGAATTCTGAATCTGAATTCTGAATCTGAATTCTGAATCTGAATTCTGAATCTGAATTCTGAATCTGAATTCTGAATCTGAATTCTGAATCTGAATTCTGAATCTGAATTCTGAATCTGAATTCTGAATCTGAATTCTGAATCTGAATTCTGAATCTGAATTCTGAATCTGAATTCTGAATCTGAATTCTGAATCTGAATTCTGAATCTGAATTCTGAATCTGAATCTGAATTCTGAATCTGAATTCTGAATCTGAATTCTGAATCTGAATTCTGAATCTGAATTCTGAATCTGAATTCTGAATCTGAATTCTGAATCTGAATTCTGAATCTGAATTCTGAATCTGAATTCTGAATCTGAATTCTGAATCTGAATTCTGAATCTGAATTCTGAATCTGAATTCTGAATCTGAATTCTGAATCTGAATTCTGAATCTGAATTCTGAATCTGAATTCTGAATCTGAATTCTGAATCTGAATTCTGAATCTGAATTCTGAATCTGAATTCTGAATCTGAATTCTGAATCTGAATTCTGAATCTGAATTCTGAATCTGAATTCTGAATCTGAATTCTGAATCTGAATTCTGAATCTGAATTCTGAATCTGAATTCTGAATCTGAATTCTGAATCTGAATTCTGAATCTGAATTCTGAATCTGAATTCTGAATCTGAATTCTGAATCTGAATTCTGAATCTGAATTCTGAATCTGAATTCTGAATCTGAATTCTGAATCTGAATTCTTAATCTGAATTCTGAATCTGAATTCTGAATCTGAATTCTGAATCTGAATATGAGTTCTGAATCTGAATTTTGAATTCTGAATTTTGAATCCTGAATTCTGATTCCTAAACCTGTATCCTGAATTTGAAAACTGAATCTGAATTCTGCATCTGAAATTGAATCTAAATTATGTATGAGTATGTAGAAATGAAAAAAAAAACATAAATTCATTCTTCAACACGAGTAAAAAAAACGAGGGTCATAAGATCTTCATATAAATTCCCCCCCAACGCAGTTTCCTGTACGGCTCTGCATTTTGTTGACACCCGGCATGGCTTTAGACACTATAATTTCATAAATGAAATTATAATGTCTATAGGCATGGCGGACTCTGAAGGAAACGCCCATCCGCCATTTGCTGCATTGAAAAGCAAGAAGTGTAAGATATAAACACTGTTGCCGTATTTGCCCCAGCAGACTGAGAAACTGCCCAGTGCCCAGACCACGGTGCGTCTTAGTAATGCCTTTTACCTATTTGAGTTTGAGCCGCTTTCAATCAAGCGTGCCGATGGTTTATTGGATAGCGCTTGCAACTTGGGATCTGAAGGGTTTTGGTTCAATTCTCGAGTTAATAAAAATATTATTTTTTTATTTTGATTATCTTCAATTTATAAATGATTGCTGGTGCTGCTGCTTCGAGGCGCCACTAGCAACTTTTTTTTATGCCATAATAAGTATGATATGTATTTGGTAAAGAAAACGGTTTCAACTATTTTGTTTTTTTCCCGTTTTTGAAAGGGTTGTGTAGAAAAAAAAATGCATTCTTTTGAGACTAAAATCATTTTAATTGTGCAGCCCAGTTTCGCAAAAACGTTCTAGACATTTTTAAAATGGCACATACAAATCCACGGACATCAACAGAACTCGTCGAGCTGAGTCGATAGGTACCTATAAAGGTATGTCTAAGACCCATAATTAATGATCTCTCAAATCGACCGATAACCAAACCTTTCTGTTAGAAAGGCAAAAAATATTCATTCCAACATATCAATCTTTCGAGGGTAATATGAAAATCAAATAATCATATTTTCAAAGCAAAGGAAAACTCTCAACTTTTTTCAGAAAAAGTTTTCTAAAATGTTGATTATGGGTACAATTGATCCCTAATATTTGGGTACAAAAGGTCCCGGTATATTTTCTTCTCAATGGATCGTGGTCATTGTTGATTACGAGATTACTAATATTTATCCAATAGCTAATATTCATCCATCAATTATCTGAAGAAAAGGGCTAAAATAATTGATTTTCTCTTTATTATAGAAAATTGCGCCCTTAAGTAGGCAATGTCATAAGGGTTGGGAATAAGTTATAGAATTTTTTTTTCTGACAATTATAGATTGTGAAATGAGAACAAACATGACCGAAATAGTCATTTACATTCTATCTTGGGTTTTGTTTGATTTTTTCCAAGGATTAGGGCTTCCTGAATAAAAGATCAAGTCTCCTTCAATAGAGGTTCAAGTCTCCCTTAACTTCAAAAATTAAATATAAAAATATTAATTTTACTCCCACGAAAATGCTTCTAGTTCATCTACGGGTTCTAGTATCGTTCTAATTTAAGGAGCATAGAAACTTGAAGTTACACGCTGTCAGAAAATGTAAAAGGGTGCGAGATGCTAATTTTTTCCAAAAAGATATGATGAAAATAAGAAAAGGAGATCAAGTATCCCCACTCTCCCTTTATGATTCTTGGCATTTCGGTGGATTATACATTATACAAGTTATAGACGGATGGATTAGATTAGGAAGCATGAGAGGTGTTGAAAATGAGCCAAGAGCGTGATTTCAGAAAACTTCTTGCCGCACAAGACCATTTGTCCCGCACCGTCAATGGTCTTGTGCGGCAAGAAGTTTTATCAAATCACGCTTTTGGCTCATTTTTAACACCTTTCATGCTTCCTAATCTAATCCATCCGTCTATAACTTTCATTACTTTCATTTGAAATTCTTCCTGTTAGAATGTATAATTCACGGAATGCCATTAATCATAAAAATTAATATCACTTTGAATAATGTAATAATGAAAGATATTTGCTGATTTTTTGTTCTAAAGTAGTATATTTGAGTTTTGATACAAAGTTTAGAAAACTTCAAATTATGTGCAAATTGATTAAAACATAAGTAGAGTGTTAGTTTGACAGTACAGAGCTTATTAGAGAAATTAAAAATATGAGGTGATTTATTCGTTTTCTTCAGCACAATAATAAATAATTTTTCAGAACGCTGCGTTAAGGCAAATCGTATCACAAAACGAGGTACACAGAGACAGTGCAATTAAATGTATGTATGGGTAGAAAAGGGCATAATTACCACCTTAAGGAAAACGCTTATTTAAACATAGAGAACAGCTGTGAAATGTGAATAACATAATTGTTTCGTTCACTCAAATAGTCAACTGCCTAATTGAATGAAACTTGAAAAAGTGGATAAAAACATTTAAAAATGCATTTTTAAATTTTTTGTCGAAAACTGGAAACCAGTCATTGTAGGGGCATAATGAGAACCCCCAGTATCAGCACCATTAATAAGGGCACGATGAGCATTTTCTGCCGAAAAATCTAGCAGCAAATTTGATTGATGAAGTCAACTGAATAATAGAGCTACAGCTTGACTTATTTCATTTGTCGATTTGGCCTATTTGTAAGGTGTCGGAGAGGTAATCAGTAGACTAGAGTTCGATTCCTGGTCAAGGTTGTTTTTTTTTCATTCATCATTCATGATCTATCTAGGTCTGTTTGTAGAATTCAAAGAATTAACACATGCTTTATGTTTCTGGTGTGTTGTTTGACGGATGATGCTACTAGCCGTGTTATTTAACAATAAAAAAAATCAATCATGAACGGTATGTGAAAAAAATCCCCTCGAACAGGAATCGAACTCTAGTCTACTGATTACCTCTCCGACACCTTACCAATAGGCCAAATCGACAGATGAAACAAGTCAAGCTGTAGCTCTATTATTCAGTTGACTTCATCGAGTTGAAATTGCTGCTAGATTATACGACAGAAAACGCTCATCTTGCCTTGATTAATAGTGCTCTGTTCGCCCCAGGTCAACAAATTTAAATAAAAACGTATTCTTTATACAACTTCAATTTGCGAAGCTATAATCTTCCATGCAAGAAAATATTGATAAAAAGCTTATGTTCATTTCATAAATAAAATAATACAATTTGTATTGAATAGATGGAAATTTTAAGAAACTTATCAATGAACTCTTTTTCTTTTGTTTTTTTCATATGAGTGCAAAGTAATATCATAGAAATTTTAATGATTCGTTCTAAAACCACTTATTTGTGATAAATTTTTGATCAAAGAATCTCTATGAACCTAAAACCGATTTTAAAACTTTTTTTTTTTCTTTTATTTTGTCATATTTTCCAGAGTTTTTTTTTTATAAACTCTTTTAATGAATTTCCCATTGTGAATGGTGGCCTATATATTTCATATCACAATTTAATTTTTTTTTGAAAAGTAACAATTTTGCTACAAAGATAGTATGAATAAAATGAAAAACCAGTTTTTTAACCCTAGGAGGGCACAATTTTTCCTATTTTTTAAACGATTTTTTAGAAAAAAATAAAAAAATTATTAAATGAAGCAATTTCTGTTAGCATAAGCAAACAAAAATCACATTGGTTCAAAAATAATTTAGGAACTGATTTCGGCGGTTTAGAAGCATTAGAAAATTTGCGTATTTCTTTAAAATCCTGTAAAATGATATAAAGCCATTGAAATAAAAGTTTTCATTGAATGTTATTTAAAATAATAAAGTTATATAAAATTTCTTATTGGTTTTTCAAACAGCTTTAGGAAAAAAAAGAAATTTGACCAAATTTTAAATGTCTTCTACATAGTTGTTAAAAGAATTAAAAAATTTTATATCCAACATTAAAAACGCCTTTATATGCCAGGAAATGTAACAACATTTTCATTTGAATTTTCGAAAAAATTCCGAATTACTTTTTTATTTCTTAATTAAGCTTGTCAGATTGCTTGGTTATATCTAGACTTGCCCGGATATTTAGTTCAAAACTTAAGAACGGTCCGGTTGCCCAGATTTTTTTTGAAAATGATTTTCTCGGATTCTTTTACTTTATTTGCAGAAACGAACAATAAACTTAAAACGAGAAATTTTCATTTTCAGTAATAACAATAAAAAATTAAAATTTAAAATTTTTATTTTTGTTACCAAAAATGAATATATTTTAGAAAGTTTTGTTAAAATTAACTGAAACAATTTTATGGATGCTCTAAATGCAATTTGAATTCGGCTGATGGGTTTTGATTAAAATAGTGATTTTCTTCTTGATGTTTGAGCAATAATTTATTTGTTTTTTTCCCAAATTTGCCAAAATATTGCCAAATTATGAACTCAACTGCTCGGATTTTGCCAGGTTTGCCAGGTGAAAGTGTGTAAAATCTACAACCAAAAGAGTACTGAGAGCCAATTTCTTTTGCCCCTGTAGTTATGCAATTATCGAAATCTCGTAATCAGGATTCTGTGGATTTTACAGTGACAAAAGTTTTGGTTTCTGGAGGGCTCTCTTTAGATCTAGTAGCATCTCTCGAAATAATATGTTAGCATTTTTTACCTTAATGTTTTAAGATAGCAATGCCGGAATAAAAAATCATTTCTTTTTTTTTGAACTTACACTATACGTACAGGAGGGGTCAATACTACATTTTTTTAACTTTAAATAACTAAAACTCCTATAATTCTGGTTTTCCCCTAGTTTTTTTTCATGTTTTTTTTTCATTTTCGAAGTGCTCCTAGTTTTAATTACAATAATAATAATTTTTTTAATATTTTTTTCAAAAACACTTTTTCCGCTTAAACTTTCTTGTTTCTCAACTTTTTTTTACAATTTATAGTTTTGAAAAGCTTAAAATGTTACGTGAATATGATTCTTCGACAAAATTCAGCTGCAGTTATTTATTTCAAAGTTATGAAACGAAGGAGAATTTTTTTTTAAACATGCTGTGGGAAAAAGGCTGTAAGTCAGTTTTTAAGTGCTTTAATAAAAATCACTTAGTGCCTGAGAAAGCTGGGGTTTGAATCTATTTGTTGCAAATATGAAAGTATTTATTTCTGGATTTCTTAAGATCATGGCCACAAAAAAATGTTAAAACATGGTGTAAAACCGTACTTTTTAATCAATCAAACGTCAAAGCTGTTCCAGTTACAGTTTAAAATCTTTCAATGATCAAGATGAACACGCTTAGCTTTACTTGCGTCAATGCGTAGTGAAGAAATGTGAACCTATATAAATAAAATATTTGAGAACCCGAAATGATGTTGATCTTACGTGTATTTTTTGCAGAATGTTAAATCTGCTGCTATTTGAATCAATGACCTTCTTGAAAATGTAAAGGAGATATGGCTTTATACAGCTGTAAGCTTTGAATAAAAAAATTCAAATTCATGCATTTAAACTCCTACCACAGCTTATTTTTTGATTGTTTGTACTACCCAAAAAAGCATTGAAAATTTTGGAAATGATTCATTCAGCCCCAAATTAGGGCAACGCGCTCTTATTTGTAGGTAAATTTCAATGAAAAACAAATATTTCATTCGAAAATTGCCAGAGGTGTAACGATGGTTCGAAGAAATAAAACTTTGGAAATAAAATAGTTCCTGATTCTTACCGTACATTTCATGCGAACAAACCACAAACCTTACATGTACTCAAGGAAAGAAGTTATACAATCAATTTCGTGAAATATATTTTAGCGTTTCTGACTACTTATTAGAAAACTGTTAGGCTAAGGTTAGTAGGATGAAAATTGAAAAAAAATACCGGCCGATTTAATTTATGTGCAATAATTTTCTTTTAATATACAAATTTCATTTAAAAACTTTGCACTAATAAAGAGATCAATCAAATCCTTTCAAATATTACACTAATGCTTGGTGACCCAAAACGCATCGAATTCAAAAATAGAAACCAAAAGACAATTGTTGCAGGCAGCGGTCTACTGGGTATACCTAATATATGAGACTTTGATTTTCGATGTTTTTTTGGTACACAGCTGATCATCATCAGTACAAGCTGACTTCTTAAACCAGCTGCATGTCGACATAATTTGGAAATTGGATCGCTAGCTGCAAATATTTGCCTTAAAGTCCTTCTTGAAATCATATTTTTTCCTATTATGCGATAGATTTTTCTGACCCCATACAATTTTTTTCTTATCTCTTCAAGATCTTTCGAAGCGTTTATTGCAAAACAGTGTACACAAAAATTCTTACTGCATAGTCCCATTTTTATACCAAATAGAAATTCTTGTGTGTACGTTAGTTGAACAAATTTGACATTTCTCGTGTGAGCTTTCATTACGTCGTATGAAACGTCTTAAGAATTCACAGAAAACTGCTGTCAAAGTTATTTAAACATCTTTGATTTTTTTGTATTTCACACATACAGTATGTTGTCCAGGCTACAAATATTCTAAAAGAGAAATGGTTGCGACTAGTTTATGTCAGTTTTTGTATTTTTGTTTTGCTATAAACTGTTTGTTTACATTTTGTTTCATACGACGTAATGAAAGCTCACGCGAGATTTGAACAATAAATTTCTAAAAATCGATTACCATTCGATTTGTATCTATAGTAAATATTGGGTAAAAATGTATAATGTCAAAAAATGTAAAAGGGACAACAAAATCGCTACTTATTTTAGAATAATCCGCTCTTGAGTTTCAATATGACTTTACTGGCACTTTGGGGGGATGTATCTTTCTTCAAGCGCATCCAAATAAAAAAAATCTTCAAAGACCATCAGTGAAATCATTGAATCTTTAATTTTGCATCACTATTTTTAATGGACCCACCCTGAAAGCCCAGACTAAAAATACTCCCTAATATCTCTCTATATATCTGTCTATTGTTTCTCTACCGATTTTTACAAAATTTGTAGTTTTTAAAACCTCGTAAAGTAACTAGAATATGTTTTTCAGACAAAATTCATCTAAAACTATTTGTTTCTACGTTATTCAGAGCCTAAGAAAAAATCCGAAAAAACACGCTTTTAAACAAAAAAAAAACTGTAAATCACCTACGAAACGCCCTAAGATATTTAAATTTCTAATTTCTCAGATTTTCTAACACATAAATTCAACTTTGCACTGGATTTTAAGTCCCTATATAAACGCAAGAATTCTGCAATAAAATTATATCCACCAAAAATTATTTCACATTTTTATTTATCATATTTATGTTAACGATTCATTGATTGAAAATAATTTCTAATTTTTGTGGTCTTAATCTAAAAACATTAAAAAAAAAATAAATCCTTGTAAACAATAACAAGCTTCTTACTTATGCTTTCTTGAGCAGTAAGTGAATTTTCTATTGATCAATCCGTAGCTGATCTACAGTTCTTTTTTCCGAAGCATGTTTTCTTGGATTTTTTTTCCTAAACTTTGAATAACGGAAAACTGATGTGTTGAAGCTAAATATTGTCTGAGAAACATATATGAGTTATATCACGAGGTCTTTAAATATATTAATTCTTTAAAAAAATGGTTCAGAAACAAGAAAGATTAAGTGGTTTAAGTTAGGATTCGAGATACTATAATGAATAAAAATTTCTGGGTCGGATGAAGATTTAAATCTTTTCATCTGTTGAAGGTTCCTTTTAAACTTTTAAGAACATTTCAGGTAGTTTTTTTACATCATGTGTAAAATTTTGTCTGAATGATATTGTTTGGTTTATATTGCTTACGATTTTTTTTTAAATTTTCAGTTTCGAGTAATATAAATAAATAAATGTGTCGAATAGCAAAAGGGATCTGATTTTGAATCTTTCTACTAACTTCCATTTAATCATGGATACAGATTTTGGAGAAATAAGATTTTTCAACGGAACATTGCCTAAAAGAAGTTAAATTTTCGAATTTAAGGATTTTTTAAAGGAATTTTTAATATTTTGTTTAAAAAAAATCTATAAGTGATATGGTTGAAGTACGTTTTTTAATTCACATTAGTTAAGTTTTTAATCTATTCTTCGATTAAACAGAAGACTAAAAAACATTTCGACCTATGTTTAAGAAAATGTTTAAGATTTGTCCTAGTCAAAGTTTCTATTAAAAAAAACTACCATAGTTTGGATCACATGAACAAAAAAATCCGTCATCTAAATAACCCGCAGTCTTGAAAAAAGTTGATAAATGATATAAAATGTTAATTCAAAAATGTTTTCAAATGTACAGATTTTTTTGAAAATGTGCGAAAAAATTTTGGATCAATTTACGCCTATTTTCAAACCCTTGAATCTCCATAACAAGAAGTAATTGAATCGAAACTAATTGAATATTTAAACTCAGCGCCACAATTTTCATCAAAATAAGCTTTATGTATCTTTGCACGTGAATATTGTTGACTAAAGTGATATTAGGTGAATATGAGTAGTCAACCAAGCTAAGTTTTTGTCAATTTTTTAAGGACTTTATTTTGAGACTATTTATGTTGTTTTTGTTATTTTAAATTTTTCTCTTTTATTAATCTTTTAAGAATGCGTTTTTTGGTACAGCGCATTTTAACAACTCATTAAA
The DNA here is from genome assembly GCF_029784155.1 of Uranotaenia lowii. NCBI lineage: Eukaryota > Metazoa > Arthropoda > Insecta > Diptera > Culicidae > Uranotaenia > Uranotaenia lowii. The sequence goes on from NC_073693.1 coordinate 259,976,098, forward strand.
CATCAATTCGACAAATTGGTCGTTCTTGAATCGTTTATGAACACCACTTTGTTGAACTCTTCAATAGAATAACTAACGCATTTTTCATGTCCTTTAATCAAAAACGAGCTCGCGCGACTCTACGGCGAACCCAGTATCCAGAAGGTGGTTAAGGCTGGCCGGATACGCTGGGCGGGACATGTTGCGAGAATGCCGGACGACTGTCCTGCAAAACAGGTGTTCGCTACGAATCCGGTAGAACAAGAAAAGCGAGGGCGCAACGAGCGAGGTGGTTAGACCAAGTGGAGCGTGAACTGGCGAACATGGGGTGCCCAAGAAATTGGAGAACGGTTGCCATGGACCGAGTGAATTTTAGGAATTATGTTCGTCAAGTTATGTCGTGAGACGGAATACTATGTAAATAAATAAATTAATCAAAAACTTTGATAATTTTATATGAAGAAAATTTTTTCGAGATATTCCTTAAATAGGTGATAAAAAATTTCCAAGATTCATTTTTTTTTAAGTAATCAACTGTATAAGTGTGGTCTGTTTTTCATATAGTATTCAAGTCGGGGCGGTGTGAACTACCTGTTGCATCTTCCAAGAAGACGACAAACGAGCTCAAATCAATGGCCCTTCTGTGAAAAGTTGCGGCTCCAAGGAATCAAATGCCTATTCGCTCCGAAGGCAACATACACACAGTGGGCACACGTTTGCGAATGATGGACGACATTGATTGATTTCCGATTGTAATCGATCCGGAAAGGCGGGCGTTACTCGATCGAATCTCGGACTGAAGAAACATTTCGGGCCGCACCATCAACAGATTCGTCATTCATGGACCGAAGATTGTTTACGGAAACGATCCGGTGAATGATTCAAAAGGACATTCTAGGTACCCAGCTATCAAACGGTGCTCCGGTTTCTGCTGAAAGCGATGAAAGCGAAAAGTCATTGAATTGCCGTTACCATTGCCGATGGATGGACGATACCATGAATTATTTCTTCCGAGCGACATGTGTCCGTTTTGATGATGACGACAGTTGAATGCGCTCGCTATTGAAATTCCCGGCTGCGGTGATTTGCCCATGAATGGCGACGATGATTAGGAACGGAAGCTTCGAATGAGCAATCAAAGTGAAAATGTGAGGCTCTATTCATCGACCAAAATGGTTTGCATTTTGTACATTTTAAGAATGTCCTTTCAAGTTCGGTATTGCCAACGGTATCACTGAAAATGGTATTTAATCAGAGCAACATCAAGTGCGGCAGAGGAGTTGTAATAAATGCGTCATTGCTGGTAATGTAGGGGTATTTATGATTTATTTCCATATGTCCTACAAAACAGCGCTAGAAAATTTCCGAAAATGATGAGAGAAAAACTCAATGAATTATATGCAAATAGATAATGTGAGCTTTTGCGTGAGGAAGCATTTTTCAACGAATGCTTGTACGCTAAGTATCTTTTTTTTTTAAGTCAAATATGTTTAAAAGACGAAGAAAATACTCAGTGAAGATTCCGGCCGACCGGGTCCAAATTGACGAGCCTTTCATTTAACGCCTGCTATCAGATTTTGTCCAGTCACTTTATCCACTTTCTTCGCTACAGAACGCCAGTTTGCTTTGAACTGCTTCTCGTCGCTAACAATTTTGTTGGTCTTCTTAACCCTTTAATGTAGGAGTGAGATAACAAGGTTTTGAAGAAGTTAGCAAAATCGTATAGAAATTAACTAAGAATTTCAAAAAATATTTTTCAACTTTGATGGGCCATAACTTTTATAATACTCAAAATAACAACTTCAAACCTGTTGAGTTTTGTTATTCGAATTAGAATGTTATTTCACTGAACTAATAACTGCAATTCTCATTTAAAAAAAGTCATGCATTAAAGGGTTAAGGTTCTTCTTAACTATCGCCCAATATTTTTCGATTGGGCGAAGTTTTGGTGTATTGGAAGGGTTCTTATTCTTGGGCACAACCTGTATAACGAGAGGCCCGACACGCTTCCGGTTCTTAGCAGGTGGCTTAAGCGCCACTTCCGAATGAAAGACCACCTGCCCTTTCCATGTTTTCCCAGCTGATGAGACTCGGTCGCGAGTTCCTTTTGATTCCCTATTTTGAGAAAGAAGCGGAAGAGACTCTTAAAAGGGATTCGTACTTCGACCTCAGAGGGCCGCCCCGAAGTCGAAAAGTACCCAGAGAAATTCGTGGAAGGGGGAGGTAACTGTTCGCTACAAAGCAAGCTAGGTGTTCAGATCGTTGGACGAGACCCAACTCTCTACTTGGACCGGAAAAGAAAGGATTCTGATTGGATTCGCGGCCAATCTTCGCAGTAAAGGAAGCAAAAAATAAATCAATCGCGAACGACGAACAAAGTGTGACCCCCTTTCCCTTCACCCAATCTTCTCATCATCACAAATGTAGTCGTATATTTATTTCAATCATGATTTTATTGTGTTTTTTTCTGTGTTTTGTGTGAGTTTTACATAGTACTGTTTGGCCTGACTACATTTTTTTAATGGAGTCGCTTGATTTCTGCTGGACTGATCAGGTCCGATCGAAGTTAATTTTTTTTATATCTATTAATTAGGATTTTCCCATCTCGTGAGTGGTGAAATGATTACTTTATTCGGCTCGCCCATCCGATAAATAACGGTAGTCTGTCAAAATAACGTGACTGACTAACTTTCCACTAGCGCAACGAAAACGGCTAGAGTTGCGTATACTAGGTAAAGTGATGCACTGTCAATCACTAATGAAGTAAGTATGGCTTATTATGAGTACTCAATCAGTCCGTTAGTTTTTTAGCGGGGTTTTGGCGAAAATGTTTACTCTGGCAGTTCAGCTACTTCCTTAAAGCTATCTGTTGCTTTCCCGGTTGCAGTCCAGGAAGTCCGGAAACACAAAGCAAGTTGTCGACGACACTTTCTCTGTTCAAACACGCGGGTAGGGCGGGGGGGGGGGGGGGGGGGTAAGCCCTCTAAGCCACGTGTAGGACCCAGACTCCTCCGAACTCACAAGTAGTGTTGACTTAAGTCACCACTCAACGCAACTACTCGATCTTCAAGTCGGGCGCATTACTCACCCGAAGCGCAGATAGCGCAGATAGCGCAGATAGCGCTATAGACCACCATCATCAGGTCACACTCGCGGTTCAGGCGCATCAATTCCCGAAACGCGTGTCGATTCCTGACACCTCCGGTAAACCGTGCCTCTGAGACACTGACGTGACACGTCCCAAGTGATCGGCCCGCCATTGGCCACCACTTTGTGCATCTACTCGCTTTGTGAGTCGGGTCTATACCCACCGAAGCGCAAAACGAGTTGGCGATCGCTCTCCCTCCGGTCACGTCCGCATTTCAGGGCCATGACCCCCCGAAAGCGTGTTGGACCATCACGCACACACCCAAGTACTGGTACCTAAGTACCCTGGTACCCTTCTTCCGCGCGGGTTTGGCAGACCCGTCGACAGCCAATAGTGGGTTTGGTGTAGTTTTCTTGGCCGTACATCTGCAATACGCCGGACATGCAGACACGTTTCCACTCTGCACCACGAGGAGGTGGAACTACGTCGCAGAGCCTGGCTAGCGGTGTCGTTGGTAATTCCCGTAGAGATGTAGGAATCGCTTGTGGCCTGCAACTGACTCGGTTTCCGTTCTCTTGGCGGATGTTGGGTGAGTATACGTCGAACCTGTAGCTCAAATGCACTTTATAGAACTGCACTGCACTGCACTACTCTATCTTGCCCTTTTGCCACTACCTTGCGAATATCGACAAACTACTCTATTAAATTAGTCCTGTCTCTTCCTATCACTGGACGTAAGTGAGTTGGGAGCTTCTGCTGTCATCTGACGGAGCTGACCTAACTTGACTTCGTAACCGGAACTACCCGATACGATTAAGTCAAATCGCGAAGTAAAACAAATAAATCCCAATTCACGAATTCTCGAGCGAGCTTCGTCTTCCCATTCGAAAACCGAATTCTAGAGGCTAGTCTTTTTCTTTTCCAAAAAAAAAGTGCACAAATCCCTACGAAAGAGGTCATTCACCTGGCGCAAAAAGAAATGTGGCTGGTGATCTAAAGGAGGATAGCATCTTAAACTACCCCGAGTAGACTTTTATGGCAAAATTAAAGCAAATTTTGCTATCACGCCCCGAGAGCCAAATTTGCTCTCATTTTGCTTGACATAAGGTGGTACACAGCAAAAATGAGAGCACAAATTTTCATACTTGGTTAGCAAAGTGATACCAAATTTTGCTAAAACTGAGACCCCAACTACACCTCGATTTTTGAGAGCTTGGAGAGCACAATAATGCCAACATAAGGCATCACGTATATTCTGTTATAGCAAAATTTGACATCCTTATGCTCTCAAATCTTTTGAAAAATGTGGTGTAGTTTAGGAAAATTTGGCATCACGTTGCTAATCAAATATGAAAGTTTCGCTTTAATTTTTGCTGTGTACCGCCTAATGCCAAGAAAAATGAGTGCAAAACTTATTCTCAAGACGTGATAGCAATTCTATAACTCTCTCGTTCTAAATATTGTTTATCAACGTAGAATTAAAACGTATCAATAAAATAAGGTATGTAGTGCAAACCGCCTGAATTTATGCAATCAGAAATGCGATAATCACTATACATAATAAGTGATGCATTATCATATACAGCACATGTTTCATGTCCACTTCAAATAGTTATTTATTTTAAAGCGGTGAACGTTAGAAATGTTTTTTTTTTTTTTTCTAAAAACGTAATGTTTAGCTTTTTTTGCTATTTTTCAAACTTTGTCTTATACGTACTGCAGTACTGCGTTTACATCTAATCTTAATTAATTACTAGCTATCTTTTAAACGAAAAAAAAACATTTCAATTTGAAACTAAATATATAAGTTCGCTATTTAGTAGAAATTTAGTACATGTAGAATAGAAAGTTCGATTTTTTAGTGATGTGCTTAAAGAATAGAACTTCAAAACGCCTAAATTTAGGCAAGGTGGAAAATGTTTGCAAAATTTTTTTTAAAGGCGTTCATTATATTCAATTGGTTTACATACATGCTTTCTTGGAATTGTTGGACGACTTGTTTAGTCACGTGAATCCCCAGAAAGTTCTACCATTTTGTGTATAAAGAAAATCAAAAACATAAAGTTGCACAATCTAAGTAATGGCACATATTATTAATTTTGATAGGCAGCTCAATTTGTATATCTTTAACTTGCATAATGAATCTGACAAGACTGAAATTAATATATGATTTTTTAACTAAGCTTAAACAGGAGATGCGATAGGAGAATTTGGAGCAAAACAGTTGCCAAATGGGGAAGACTTTTAAGTAAAAGCAATCCATCGAACATTGAAAAAAGCATGACCATGGGAATGGACTTACCCGAATAATGTCATGTCTTTCTTGCCACACTTTTAGCATTCCGAATAGTCATCTTCAGACCAAAGATTCGAGGGTAAAAATAAAGCGTCCAAGCCAGCCAAACCAGGGTTTACAATCCGCATCCGAAAAGTTCCTAAAAGAAAAAGAAAACGTTAGTGGATTGAATACAACTCCATCAGTAAAAAAAGATCGGCAACGAGGGAATCTACCAGCTCATAAACGAACCTGACTCTGAAAAAAAGGAAGACATAATTAGAACAGAGAAAGCATACTAATTTCAGACAGATTGAGTAGCATAAAATCAGCTAAAATCACACAACAAGCACAAGTGGCAAGATCTTAAATTTTTACCTAAAGATGCTAGTTCAAAATCTAAATTTGAATATTTGCCAAATTAATGGAAAATCTAAACGCAATTATTTAATCAAAACAAACATTTGTAGAAAATTACTTACCCCGACTTTTTTAAAAAGTGGTTTCGAGCTTTAAAGGTCTGCGTTCCGTCTGTTCCGGAAATAGGTTCCACACCAAACAAACCAAAAACTTGTTTATGCTTATGCACCTTAAGAGGATTGGAGGGAACAAAACACATATTATTCGACAAAAGGATAAAATTGTTATTAAAAAAAAATTACCTCATGGAATCGGCTGGATTATTTTTTTTCGTTGACCTGAGCTGTGGAAATTCCGGAATCAGTAGAAACGGGGAACGGGATTTTTCAATGGATCGACCTGACCAGCTCCTTCCTGCACTGGAAGTCGAACATCCTGAATTGCCCAATAGCTGCTTACGGGCAATGAGAACATCGCTGCACTCGTCATATTTCCGTCAATAACAGAAATTTGGCTTCCGGCATTGGTTTTGGCCACAATCTGCGCGAAGTCACATTCGAAGCGACACTTTCTTACCACTTATCCTCATCCCGCACTAATAAACAAAGAAAGTTTTGTTTACATCAGATTCTGTTTCATTTCTATCGCGGTTGGACCAGTGACTGCGAAATATGGTTAGCAGTTTTTTTGCTTGTATAAGGCCGGAACAAATTTCAAATCCTTCTTTTGTCACTCGGAGTTGGGACATCGCGAGGGGGGGGACAATAAAAAATAATGCGAAAAACAAATAAATTGGAATAAATTGCACGGAAGCTTGTATGCAACAAAATTTCAGATTATATTGTTGCACAAAACCTATAAATCAAGTAATTTTATATCGAATAATTCAATGAAATCGAGAAAACAAAAGGTGAAATAACTCCCATCTTCTTAAATTTACTTTTTAGTCTTGCAAACTTTTAGATATTGGAATTTTTTTTGGAATTTACATAAATTACTTCAAACTTTATTTATTTCCCTCTTCGGGGTTTTGGAAATTTCGAAGGGGGGGTGATAAAAAAAGAAATTGATATTTGTTCCAGCCTTATATAGACAATAAAAAGTTTCATGCCGTTAATTATTTGTTAAATGTTTTACGATTACAAATTTGATGATTGTTGCTACGTATCTCGAGAACGTTTTAAAAGTGCTATGATTAAAAAACATTTTAGCATTATTTTTTAAACAATTGAGTAAATTTGCATGTGACGTATATTGCTTTACGCTTGAATCATTGAAGAATAAAAATCTAGCATAACATTTCATAAGGGCGAAACAAGCAGTTAGCCCGAAACGAGGAAAACACGTTTGAAATTTCGGAGCATCCTTTCAAATCCTATTTAAAAAAATCGACCACTTTTTGTTCAACAAAATCAAAAAATGTGCATTAGATTCACTTATTGTTCGTTGGTTATCAATAACTTCAACTTTTTCAACTTAATTTAAGAAATTTTCGAGTTACGAGTTTTTTTTGCTTTCGATTACAGTTACGTCTGCAAGTTTCGACCAATTGATCGACCGTTTTGGGTTTGGTTTTGAAGTTTCGCCTTTTGGTCCCACACGCAAAAACTAATTAGGCCGTATTGTTACACACGGTTAACTAAGGGAGGGGGTATGGAAATGTCCACGCTTGTCCACGGAGAGGGGGGTAGGGGTTTAAGTCATGTCCACGTGGACAAACTTACTTTAAAAATATTTTCTAAAGGTGAAAAAATATTAAGATGTTTAAATCAAAATATTAAAATTTCAAAGCTTTCCAGTTTAAGTTTGAACAATAACTAGCTACTTGAAAGCAAGTTATAAATTTGATAGTTTAGAAATTTAATATTTATAAAATTATTTTATATCGGGAAATGATCAATTCATTTTTTTTAAAATTTGCCATTTCAATAACAAAAGGCAAAAAGTGATGATTACTAACTGTCAAATTAGATTTAGAAAAAAAAAACAATTCAATTCTGTCCACGTGGACATCCGGGGAGGGGGGGGGGGGTAGGGGTTTACCAAATGTCCACTCTTGTCCACGGAGGGGGGGAAGGGGGTCAAAAATCTCATTTTTCTGTCCACGTGCTATCTAAACGGCCCCCTATTTTGAATAGTCGTAACTTCAAGTTCCAACGAAAATGCATCAAGAAGAAGTTTCGCCCAATTGAATTTTATCATTTTTTCGAAAGTTTCAAGTGATTTTCAGATGAAACAGCGTTTATTTGGTAAAGTGCAACCGCGTACATCCGGAATAACCGTTAACTCGATTTGTTTACATTTGGTAGTCTCGCCCTTTTGAAATGTTGTTCATTCAAAAATAGTATGAATGAAATTGTCAAGCGTTTGGTTGGCCCTGTTGGCCGTGCTGCAATATCCTGATATGTGGCAAAACTAAAATTACGCCGTGTTAATTTGAATTTATTTTATCCAAAGGGTCAGTTTTTGAACAATTGCAAAAATCAATTGTGTGTTAACAAATTTCAAACAAATTAACAGAATGATTCTGAAGCCTTCCGATTAATTTCATATATTTTACGGTATGTAGTCAACTCCATCAAAGCAGCAGAGCATAACGCAAATGAAAACATCTAGCCATATAGTCCTTGTTTACCGGTACCGTAATTTTCATGAAAAAGAAAACAAAAACAAAGTGTGCAGCTGGTTCGAGTGGGTGGGTGAGTGGATTCTCGACAATATCTTCGTTCCAGTAGGTCACTTCGCGAGTATAATCAATCTGCACCCTTAACGGGGAATATCAACCAGCAGAAATCATACCAACCTCCCGGTTAGTCGAGAATTTAGTATGTTAAAACCCGACCATCCTGTACTAATTTGGCTTCAATTTCTTTCCAGCGGGACGCCCAATTAGGAATCGTTCGGATTACCTCCGGTCGACAGATGACGGAATTAGAAAATTTATTTTAAAAGTGGTGCCAGGATATCCATACTTATACTACGCATTCCCTGGAAATTGATATTTTTGCTGACTGATTTGGGACGGAAGCTATTGTGGTTGATGCAGATTACTGTTGCTGGAGCTTATTGTTCAGTGAAGTTCCGTGGTACCGTAGAGGTGAAATGATTAGAGGTGCCAGATCGCTAGATGGTTCATGAGAAGATTCGATGCTGGTTTGAGCAAGTTATAGACGTTGAAAACAAAGTTTTTTTTTATGAAAGGCCTCATTCAAGAGTAAATTTTTGATGTAACTGAATTTTGGATTTAGACAGTTAGAATGTCGCAATCTACAAACCTAACTTAAAAAATGTGTCTAGAATAAAAGTAGGAATAAGATGACTAATTTGTTGATTTCAGTTTTGTTTTTATTAAGAGTTCCCCCATTATGCCGAATTTTGCTGTTTCGTTTAGTTGTACAGCAAATGATGCTACAATTTTGGTCTTAGGTTTTTAATTCATGAAAATGTATGGATACCTTAATTATGCCTAGTTTTGATGTCAAATTAAATTATACACCAAATTTTGCTCACTGTTTGCTGTTGATATCTAAATGTGGCCTCAGCATGCTGTCAAATAAAAATATATGAAACCTTAATTATGCCTTATTTTGCTCTCGTTCATAATTCAACAGCGAAAAATGCTATCAGTTTGCTGTCAACACCTCATGATGATTTCAGTTTGCTATCAATTTGGGCATCAAAGTCTGGTCGGGACATGTATTGAACCAGAAACGTGTCTATCTAAATATTTCAATGATGATTTCAATGATTGATCAATTGGGGTGGAGCCTGAACTGAAGCTCAAGATTTAATGTTCGTGTTGCTTATTATACTCTGATATTGAGATGATTTTGGAAACTTTATGTTAATAAAAATATATTTTCGGGTATCTGATTGCATATGCTGAATTTTGATAAAGCGTACTTAAATGGTCTAAGTTTACTTATTGGTTTTACATCTATTTGAATGATTATTGCTTAGTATTATAAATGTCTAATGTACCCGTAACACCTGAATGTTGTTTGTGGCTTACCCTTCCAGTTGCTGTAAAATGCTCCTGTCCAGGAAGCTGTCTGAAACTCTGAAGTCTGCCTTGGCGTGGGTCGACTAAGTTTGATTGCGTAGTAATGAACGACGAATGTCGTTTAAATACAATTTTCGAGATCTTGTTTGTAAGGATTTGCTTATCGATGCGATTTGGAGTCACTACATTCTTATAAGTCGGTAATCCGGATCGTTCTTTAATTTCATGCACGGTTATAAACGATATTCCCAACTTATTTGCAACATCTCGAACGAAGAGGTTGGGGTTGCGCTTGAAAGCACTACAGTTGCATCACTTTTTGATCCGAACACCCTTTACACTGAGCGGAACATTAAGAATGGTTCAACGAATAATTCAAGAATAAATTTACTGTTTTCCTACCAACCAGTTGGTGTTAAGCAGAAATTTGCGTAACATTAATTGAGATCGACAAAAAGCGATAACGACTTTCCAATTTTCAACAAAAAATTATAGGCTTATTCAATGCTACACTTAAGTGGGCTGAAAAAATAAAAGTTTGACTTTTGACATTCCTTGGCTGTGAGAAAATAAATCGTAGAATACCTGTAGTCAATTGGTTTTGTGTAGAGTTCACTTCTAAAGATGCATCATATTATCAATATTAATTGATACAACATTTTCAGCCATTAATCAATCATTTAAGGCACTAAATGAGAATTTTAAAAGTGTCGCAAAATTCATGGTTTCGTTATATTCACGGCTATTTTTTAACCGTCATTAAACCAAGACACCACGGCGCTACACGAAGTTGTATGATTCAAAATATTCAAATCGTTGATATGTAGATATGGATGAAGAAAATGGTTTGCATAATGAATATCTCACTCTCCCTTTTTTTCGTGTAAATCCGAGACAAAATTGGGCATTTTCCTTTATCCAGCCCTTCATGATGAACGTAGAACTGAATTCCTCCAATACATTACTGCCACTTAAGTGCAGTAAACAGAAGCCTAAAGAGACGCGGAATCGGGAAAAGATCAACGAACAAGGAGCTATTGGAAGATTGTTGGACCGGGAATTAGTAGGAACTTGATGAGTATGCAAAATTGGTGCTGTAAGCGTTGCTAGTCTCGAAAGACGTCTCATCGATTTTGTTCGTAGATTGCAACACTACTGGTTCCACTCACCGGCAGAGACCGTAAGCTACCAAAGCGAAGGGAAGAGACGAAATGGCGAAACAAACAGATAAGACGTTTAGAAAAGGCACGAAGCGAGAGGAACCGGACTAAACGGCCCGAATCCAAAGCCTGGCGATAATACCGCATAGCGAACTCGCCACATAGCGTCCGTCGCTGGTTTGGGTTGAACTCCCATCGGCGAACGTCGGATCAGGCCAACAACAACTCCATGCCTGGTTCAGCAACCAAGGTGGGGCCAGGTATACAACTCACCGTACGATCGTCACGCCTCTACGAGAGTTGTTCATCAAGGACGCCAATACCCAATTGTTCTGGCCTCTCAGACCCGAGGTTGAACCACAACAAGGATTGAATTCAGGTGTTTGCTGCGAACAGGTTAGATACAACCCGATTTTGTTAAGTGATAAAAGTGATAGACGAAAAACCAGGCTAGGATAGAGCAACTTGATATATGTTAAGATAGAAGGTGGATGGGAAAACTTGATAGAAACTGCCAGAAGAAATGTTTGTTTATTCGGTGACCTGAACCAAAGACTTACTAAAACTTCTTTTGTTGCTTACCGGAACTCTGACTGCGACAACTGACTTAAAGGATTTTTTCACAAACATGACACGAAGTCCGAGAGCCAGTGTGAGTCGGGGAGCCAGAAAGGGAAACAGTCGATTTATTTTGACATATCGAGGGGCGTTCGAATGTAAATATCGATGAACATACTGAAATCAATTCATCATAACAAATTTACTACTCACAGTGGAGTTGTTTCTTTCTTCGAATATTCTTTGCATTTGGCATTAAGACTCAGTAAGCTTGCTAACCCTGAGGATTATTTAGAGTACCTCTGAAAGGCCTGCCGTCTGACTAATGGCAAGTCTGGCAGAGCAGAGCCAATAATTACGCCAAGCGAATGATTTCACGTCTTGGTATGAAATTATGAGAGTCGCAGAGGTCAGATAAGAGGACCGTGAGTCATCTACTTATAGAAGTAGCCAAACGCTGAGTCCTCCTTGATAAAGTCAATCCTTGAGAAATATGATTAAAGTGGATGTCACGAGCCACAAAATGTACCGATGACCATGGGAATCATGGACGATGAAGGGTATGAAAAACCAGGACTAACTGGAGGTCGAACGAGAGGAAAGTCGTTAACCCGTTGAAAGATCATCATGCTGAAACAAGGTTGTCATGAAAAGACCCCGAAGAATAGTCGTTGAGCGAAACCAGGCAATGACACCAAAGATTGGTACAAATTTATGGTCCATTAGGTGTAGAATCGTGAACGTCGTAGAAGACTTATACAACATCAAGGAAAAGCTCCACCTTCTGGAAGGAAACTTATCTGTACCGTCGACTGCACTTGTAAATCCATGATGATTTTATTGATTTAAAATAATCTACTCATCACGATAAACTCCCTGTAGCATTATAATAAGGTATTTTTGGTTGTTCAATTTTGAGTGTGTTGTGTTTAAAGAGCTTGAGTCGGAATTCAGTGTTGATAATCAAGAGTGTATCTGTCAAACGCACACATAGGATGGCAAAAGTAAAACAAGAATCTTAAAATATAATATAAAAATATAATAAAACAATACATCAACGAGCAAAAGTAATTTTATATCGCTTGGGAACAATTATTGCTTGGGAACAATTATTGACAAATTGCCAGCCGGATCGAGCCGGAAGTCGTGGGAGGTGCTCCGAGCAGTAAGAATTAGCCATGTAGCATGCTACACTGAAAGTCAGTGGGCCTTCATCCCTTCAACCAGTTCATTTCTGAGTTGATGAACCTGTGTTAGAATTGACCGAAAACCTTTCAAAGAATCACGCTCATAGTCAGGCCAGTGTTAGCCTGCGATGTTGCATCGATACTGCTTAATCGCAGAGACGATCAGGGAAGCTCTTTTGTATGATCGATGGTTTTCTCACTAAAGATACCTCTCAATCCTCGTTTTATTTAGCAAAGCTGTGTGAAAAACAAATAAATTTGGAGTTTTATAACAGAGTTCCTAAGAAGAAGATTTATTTCAAGTGCTGCGTGTTCAGTCGGTAGAACACAACGAATAACATTGGCCCAAGAATACTTCCTTGAAGAACAGCTTAAATTTTTTTAAATTTATCTAAATGTATTTTATCAATTTAAACATAGGTACCTATTACGTTCTGTAAAGCAGGAAAGAACCTTCTGCGTTAATATTTACAGTCTTCAACACTTAAGAACATTTCTTTAAATTTTAAGGTTATTTATACCTGTTAAAAGGGCACAGCTGTTGTTTTTTCGCGCCATCTAATAAATGATCGCTCTATAAAGTTGCCACATTCCTCCTAGAACCTAGCAGCAGTTGTGTCACCGGCACCCATAAGCAATTACGCGCGCCAACTATATTTCTCTAATTGAAAATCGCAAACTATTCCGAGGGTTGTCAGGCAGCTTGGCAACTTTTCCCGTTTCCAACCACTTTTTTTTTCTTTTGCAAATCCGGTGACATTTTTGCGGTGTCTAAGTACGCACATTTTCCGCCCCAGCTGCGATAATCTGGAGCAATCGAGGAGACTTTTTGCGCTTCGAAGGATTTCTTTTTTTTTTCGGATCGCGTTTTTCCTTTGCCTTCCAGCTTCATTATTTTTATTTCCACTTGCTCATTTTTCTCCCGTTCAATTCGTTCCGGTTTTCTGCTTATGTCGTTCTTTTTAATGAACCTGAGCAGCAGCGCAGCGTAGAAGAAACTATACGATGGCAGCTATCGCGTCGAAAAGTAGTAGTTGAAGTTGGATTTGGAGGCTGAGCCAGAAAAAGAAAACCCTATAAATGAACAGTCTTCGTTGCGCCAAACTCGGGAAGTGTGCTTTAGTTTTACTCCGACATCCCGAGAATGCAGAAATTTAACCCAGCTGGCAGTCGTTTCCGGTCGAAGCGAAAACGGGGAAAAACTATTACCATTTCCCTCTGTCTTTGCCCATTTACCACTTTTCTCATTTCGTCGCGTCTCGTCTGCCAAATGGCTCCAGACTGAGTAGCAGCAGCAGCAAAAAAGCCCTCAAAATCGCAATCGCAAACCAACATCTCTCACTCAGTGCGAATGGTTTGAAAGATAATATCGGAAATCTAATTAAAGGCGAAAAATGTATTATCTGCAGCTTTGCTGGTGAGAGGCAACTATGGAATAGAATAGAACACAGAGAGAAAAAAAAGTGGCATCCATGTAGTTGAGCGGAAAAAAGGCGTTTCAAGTGGTTGTGTCATTTCCGGCGATCAGCTTTCTTGTGGGTATTAGTGGCCGGATTAGCAGAAACTTTCAACCATGGAGGATAACCGATGACGGCAGCAAATGATTGTGGCGGGGCTGCGGGGTAAGGACTTAGTTAGAGTAGTGACATTGTGCCAGGATTTTCCGGAACACCAACGCCAAATGGTTGTCGCTGCTGGCTGCTGGCGGGGCCAAGAAAGCCCGGTGAAAAATGATGCAATTTTGCTTTGACTATCTTTGAGCAGAAGGCAAACCGGAAGACGACGACGAACTGATGCGGGAACGACAAACTAGCCAAAGATGGGTGGGATGCACCAAGTAAGAGGAGGGGCCAGGGCAGGGCAGCAATCCATTCTGGAGTGGTGTTTTGAGATTTCGATCTTGAGTGGAACCGGAAATGAGTCTTTCGGTCGATTGTCTTTGATGGGTAACTTGGCAAGATGAAGGGTGTTGATAAAATTAAAGTAAACTAATATTCGAAGGGATCGATGCCATGGCTTCAAGGAGGACTGACAAGAGGTCTATAAATAGAATTATCGCTAGCATGATAGATGTTTTGTAAAGGATCTTTTGCTGGGTTAAAGTAAAAATTAATCAAAATAAGTGCTTACTGGCAATATTTTAAAAAATGATTTTACGGCCGAACACTTCATTAATGAAATAGAAGCTTGACTAAGCATGCATCCATAATATTTTATTCTAGTTAAGGAAAACAAGGTTGACGACAATAAAAATGTGAGAGAAATATAATATTCTGTCTGAAATCCATTTTATTTGAATATTTATGATAACGTTGCCAGTTTGCTCGGTTTTATCTGGGTTTGCATGAAAATTTCATACCAAATTTAGGACTAGTCCGGCAGATTTAATTTAAAAATGCCCGAAGTTTGTCCGGATTCATTCACTTTGTTTGGCAACAAATCAAAAACAAAAAATAACTTGTGTTGTAATTTTTTTAACTTATGCCTCAAATTTTTGTTGAGAAAATTTTATAAAAATAATCATGAAAGGTTTTTAGAAAGCCTAAAATACGATTTAAAATCTGTCGATAAGTTTTGATGAAAACGTTTTTTTTTTGTTGAGTAATTTCTGGGTTATGACTAAATTTGCCCCGATATTGCCCGGATTTTGTCCTGAATTTCGAAATTAATGCCCGGATTTTGCCAGGTTTTTACATAATATTTCCCGGATTTGTCCGGTCCAGATACGTGCTGAAAAAAAAATCTTGCAACCTTTACTTACGATCTTTTGACATAATCTAAATAGTCAATTCACTGTAAAGGTGACGGCATATCTAAAAAGCTTAAATATTTACTACACGAGTTATTTTCAAGGGAAGTTCAGTTTATGCAATGTTCTAGTTTAAAAGTTTGTATATTGCCGTACAACAAAAACTCGCAGTACGACTCCAAGTAGTTTCCAATGTCCCATTGAAAGAGTTAAGTATTTCTTTCTGAAATTTTCGAAAGTTGCTCTCTGAGTGACTCTATTTTTTCAACTTTAAAAATACTTTAAAAATACATTTTTGGTTATCATCATGCAAATTTACCCAATGTTTGATTTTCTACAACGTTTTTAACGTAAGGTAATTTCAAATGAGATTCCCATTTCCTCAAAATACAAAAAGTTTCAAAAATTTCATTTTTATGTTCTAATTTTGGATTAATTTTCTGTCAGAATCTTTTGTCAAATCTTATCTTTCACCTCTTGTTTAAGAAGCTTTTTTTTCGGGATCCTACGCTTAATTTGGCATCGCGACTTAAAAATGCGTTTTCTGGCCTTTATAAGCGTTTGTTCGCGGATCTTAGCTTAATTTGGAATTACAACTTTTAAATGCGTTTTCGGGCCTTTTGAAGCAATTTTTTGCGATTCTGAATTTAATTTGGGATCACATCTTTAGAATCGTTTTCTGGACTTTAGAAGCGTTTTCCAAGATTCTAAGCCTAATTTGGGATCACAACTTTAAAATGCATTTTCTGGTCTATAGAAGCGTTTTTTTTTTTGCGATTCTGAACTTAATTGGGGATCACAACAGCGTTTTTTGGCTTTAGATCCGTTTTTCGAAATTGTAAGCATAATTTGGGATCCCATCTATTAAATGCATTTTTTTTGACATTGAGAAGCTTTTTTCGGGATTCTGAGCCTTTTTTGGGATCACAACTTTAAAATGCGTGTTCTGGCCTTAAGAAACGTTTTTTTTCGGAATTCTAAGCTTAATTTGGGATCATAACCTTAAAATGCGTTTTGTCCTAAAGAAACGATTTTTTTTTCGCGATTCTTAGCTTAATTTATGTTATTATTTACTTTATTATTTTATTATTTAGTTTATTTTTTTTTCTGGACTTTAGAAGCGTTTTTTCGGGATTCTGAGCATTATTTGGGATCATTACTTTAAAAATCATTATGTGGCCTTCAGACGCATTTTTCCGCGATTCTGATCTTAATTTTAGGTCACAACTTTGAAATCGTTTTCTGGGCTTAATAATTGTTTTTCCAGGATTCTAAACTAATTTTTATGGCCTTTAGAAGCGATTTTCGGGATTCTGAGCATTATTTGGGATCACAACGTTGAACATTATTTAATGGCCTTTGGAAGCGTTTTTTTTTTGGATTCTGATCTTAATTTGGGATCACAACTTAAAAATGCGTTTTCTGGACTTTATAAGCGTTTTTCCAGGATTCTAAGCTTAATTTGGGATCATTACTTTAAAATGCGTTTTATGGCCTTTAAATAGAAGCGTTTTTTTGGTTTCAGATCTTAATTTGGAATCACAACTTTAAAATGCGTTTTCTGGCCTTAAGAATCCTTTTTTTTCGGAATTCTTAGCTTAATTTGGGATCACAACTTTAAAAATCGTTATTTGGACTTTTTCTCAGGATTCTAAGCTTAATTTAGGATAAAAACTTTAAAATTGCGTTTTCTGGCCCTCAGAAGCGTTTTTTGCGACTTCGAGCATTTTTGGGGTCACATCTTTAGAATGCGTTTTCAAGCCTTAAGGAGCTTTTGTTAAGGTTTTATTAATGACACTTTACCATCTTTGTGGCATTTGTGTCTTCTTGAGGAGCGTTTAAATTTGCGATCACAACTTTAAAACGCATTTTCTGGCCTTTATAAGCGTTTCCTTCCGCGATTCTGAGTACAATTTGGGATCACAACTGTAAATTCATTTTCTGGTTTAAAGAAGCGTTTTTTTTTAGCTGAATTTGGGATCACAACTTTAAAATGCGGTTTCTCGCCTTTAGAGGCTTTTTTCGCGATTCTGAGCTTAATTTGGGATTTGAGATTTAAATTATCAGTTTTAAGTTAGATCAATCCTTAATAACTGATGAACTATCAATCATGCAATTTCGTTTCAAAAAATTGCGCTTAAATTTCCAATTTTTAACTAATTTTTTTTTCATGAAACTTTCACACCTAGATATACTTATAAACTCTTCTTTACAAAATTTCTGTTAAAAAGTAGATTCAAATATGTGACCGTATTTTATCAAATCATGCAAATTTTATTTTACAATGATCTTAGACGAAATTAATCGCTTGACTTGTGTAGTTTTTCTTATAGGTTGTATCTGGAATCATACGTCCAAATGAATCGCTTGTTATCCCGAAACCAATCTCATATTCAAACCGCTTCAGCTTTTGATCGCGTTAATCGATTTTTATAAAATTGGGTCATAAACTAGAATGTACTTGGAATGAAATCGCTATTTTCCCAACTTTAACTTAAATATCTGTATCTTTCTTTTAAGCACCCACAACATGTTCAAAACTAATTGAATGAAAAGTGTATAAGTTTATCTAGCCTGTTGTAAAGTTTCATAAAGAAATATCAACTGTGAGTAAAATAGCATTTTGCCAAATTTGGAAGTTTTCGCGCTGTTCTGCGCGATTTCTTTTTTTTTGCATTTTAATGCAACTGAACATGCCATAGAAATTTTGATTTTGAACCCTTTACTATGCTCCATTCAATTTACTTAAAAACCAAATTCCACAATGTTTACAGAAACCAAAAAAAAACATTTAAAATATTTTCAGGTTTTTGATTATGATTAATAAAAATTCATAATAAAAATGAAACACATTTTGTACCAAATACGCTTGTTTTTATTATTCCGCATATCTATCAGATTTGGCAGAAAACCATATTTGAAACTATAAATTCAACGATAAAATTATATTCTACAAAATCAAACCACCCCCTTTACATATTTTCATAATAAATAAAAAAAAATCAGATTCTTTGGTTCCTGATAGAAAAGTAGTAATTAGCCAACGGCCGAATATTAAATATTGACCATTTTAACTATTTGGTGAAACAAATATTCGACCGAATATTCGTTGGAGCGTTCAAAGCTTTCAAAGATTAATGAAATTGATGTTTATTTTAAAATTAACTCCTCCAAATAGTTTAGGGCGCACAAATAAAAGCTTTTCAAAAAGAAAAACAAAGTTTTTCACAATATCTGGGGATCTTGGCCGGATTTGACTAACCTTGAATAAATGATAATTGAAATATACAACGAAACTTTTCAGCATTCCCGAAAACGAGCTTCAGTGAAAGATAAACTGATACATTTGTAATGTTTCACTGAATTTTAAGTTTTTGGAGGTTGTGTCGCTTTTCCAATATTTTTTTTGGGATATTTTAGAAATAATGCAATTTCATTTGAAAAAATTTGAAAGTCTGTAATTTTATAAATTTTAAAAATAAATATTCGGCCTATTCTACCGAGATCTCTAATTTCTCTCATGAATATTTATTCGCGGCTCTTAATTCCATAGTCGTTATACAAATCTGCTGCGGAATTTAAAAACGTTTTGACTTATGCTTTACAAAATATCTTACATTCATTTGGGTGATAAATTTCAGTTTAACTAATTTAAAAGTTTCCTTGTTTTCACAGAGAACATAATCAGAAAATCATCCTCTCAATTTTTCCGCAGATTTTTGAGAACGTTGATATTTGATATAAATGTGCATTTATTGTTTTCTTAACGATAAAAAATAATTTTTCTTTCACGTTTTTTTTTAATATTTTTCTTAGTCTCTTTTGGCTATGCAGCTGTTTTTTCATCAAATGAGAACATTGAATTTTTCAAATTTGTTTTTGTAATTGGAAAATTTCTTAATACAAAATCTCAAACCATCAATTCAAAAGTTCTTGAAACATGAAGTATAAAAAAACTGTTACTTATGATTTCCCAATTGCTATATTGTCAACTTAGTGTGGATCAATTTAAGAAATGAATAAAACAAATTATGAACATTTTAAATTG
This sequence comes from Uranotaenia lowii, assembly GCF_029784155.1. Taxonomy (NCBI): domain Eukaryota; kingdom Metazoa; phylum Arthropoda; class Insecta; order Diptera; family Culicidae; genus Uranotaenia; species Uranotaenia lowii. The sequence goes on from NC_073693.1 coordinate 259,995,505, forward strand.
AACCAATCAGAAAAAAATATCTAAGAGGAAAATTCGCAAGAATTGAAGCTTTTAAAGGATTGTTTATAAAAATTAGAAATTTTTTGTAGTGAAATAAATTTACAATCCAGTTTTCAGCACGAATTCACGTCATAATAAAAAACGATCACAACACAAATACCTTTAAAATATTTGTGAGAATATTCATATTGAAGGTCACATTGGATTACATTGGAGTTTAAAAAAGATCTTACAAGAGTTTCAGTAAATTAAATTTATTTTCAAATCTGGAAGATAAAATAATTGAAATCAAATATTCCACCAAAAAATTGTCTTTTTTTTTTTAAAAAAAAACGAACACACACATATAGGATCTCAGTGAAACTTCATGTTTCTTTGAAGAGATCTAATTTACTTAACTCTAAGGCGTACATCTTTCAAGGATATTATGGCTAGCATCTTACAAATGCTAAAACCACCAGACCACAGAAAGAGTATGGGAGAGTGGGGAATCATGGGCCACTTTTTTTCGCTGTTTCATAACTTCTTTATTATAGAAGATAAAATGAAAATAAAAAATGGTATGGTTTTCTACATTTTCAAGGTATCACAAAGTATTTATGTTAAATTTTTAATAAGTTATTTTCCACAAATTCTGACTGTTTTAAAAAAAGCAATATTTTTTGGATTTTGAAAAATGGTGGGGAATCGTGGGCCACTAAATCCAAATTGACCAAATAACATGCAAAGTTTATAAGTTTACCCAAAACTGTGATTTCATGATTCATTTCGTTATTTTAAAGCAATTTCAGATGATGAAATAAAAAAGAGAGCTGTGTATGATCGAAAAGATTCCAAAACCTGGCTCGCGAACGTTTTAGCCAAATACATTATATAGTTGGAAAAATGATTTTTCATAACTCTTCATTTGGCATAAGAAAAAATTACAGATAGGGAAAACGTATTTGAAGTTCAGAATGTGTATAATAACATAAAAATATAGATGGTTAAAGATGTGTGGCCCACGATTCCCCACAAGCTATGATTTTCAAATTGGTTGCGTTTGTGTGACTTATTGATGTTTCATCAAAAATTCCTTTCCCACGTGAAAGATCAAGACAAAACCAAGATCATAAGCGTATGAGCTTATTTATGTTATGAACTTTAGGTTCCTCATCGATGCAATTAGCGGGTTTATTTTTAATAATAAAAGTAAATTTTTCTAAATTTTTTTAGCTTGGTAAATAAAAGAAGCATATGATGCGTATTTAAGTCAACAACATATAGAAATATATACTCACGCAAAGCGACGACGATGACAGTTGGTTCGAGTTTTTTATCTCAACACACATCTGAGATATTAAAAGTGGCCCACGTTTCCCCATGGCCCACGATACCCCACTCTCCCCTACTATGTGTGCCGTGATCGGGATTCGATCTCATGGACTCGGGCTTAGAAGACTGGAACGCTATCCTCTAGGCCACGGCCGGCGGCTTGAATCATATGATTAATTTACACCATTTTTTCAAATTTAAGCTTTCAATGATATTTAAACTGACATATGACTTATTATTTCAGTAATATTTATAGAACTGTGGATAATTGATATGGGCAAGCAATTCCCTTCTCAAAATAATGAGAACTGACATATAAGGCCGTTACAAGTTTCAAATTTTTTCTTTGTCACAACCCCCCTCTTGCTCAACGATTAGGTCGGAAATCTCGACGGGGAATTTATAATAAGTTTTAAATTTAAATTAAAAAAAATCGTTGAATTATGCGAAAAATCCGTAGTTGAAAAAGAAAATATGAAATTGAGAATATGGGATTCTATCATCTTTTGAATTCAATTTTTTTGTTAAAGTTTTCGATCTTTAAAATGGTCAACTGAATGCTACACTTTACAACTTTAATAAATTAAAAACTTAATGTCCAAATAGAATCATATCGCTTCTACATCAAAGGTTTATGGAACATCAAATTGACGCACTTAGAAAAATTATTGGTTTCATCAGTTTTTTTTCTCAAAAACATGCCATTTTTACCCTACGTAGAAATATAGGTGAGCAGCAAACTTTATTTTTAATTTAAAAAAATCTTAAGAAAACGTTTGACAATTAACGGATTTCATTATATTGGTGATGTCATTACTAGAGTGTCCGTTTCCCGGCCATTTTAACGTTACTGGGATTCGGGAAATCTGATCATCTTATCCTGGGAACTCCTGGGATCCCAGGAAAACTTGAAATAGGAGATTATAACACCATTCTACTGCATATGTACGAAATCAAAGATGAATGGTATTCTGTACATACTTTCTTAGCCTTATTCTTCATTGTAGAACCTATAAAACTTGACAAATAATTCATAAAATCACTAAGCAATGTTTAAACTAAGAAAAAACTAATTTACAAAATAGTTACTGTTTTTTAAAGCTTCAACTTTTTTATTCAATTAAAACTATTTTACAGAATTCCAACTTCAATTGCATAAATTTAGTTTTTTTTTTTTAATTGAGCAGGGAAAAGCCCCCGGGAGTTGGTTACTTTCAAGACCATTCTCCCGAAGGCATAAAACCTCCTCACTTTTTATTAATTTTTTTTTATAGTTATTTTGTTTGCATAATACAATTGTAAAGTTTAACAATATTTCTTTTCTTCACTTTTCATAATTTTAATTTTTCAGTTTTTGGGTGATGGTAAGCGGCATGTGGCGGTTGTGGAGGGTGGCGGCGGTGGTGGTTGTGGCGGAGGTGGCTGGTGGAGAGGGCGAGATAAAAATGGTTTGCGGCAATTAGTGACAGTAATCTTCCAAGTGAGGAACTTGACATTTTCTGAGCCTCCAGTGAGATTACTCTCTGTTAAGGAGGCTTTGGAGAATTGGTTGATCTGTAGCTGGTACAGCGATCGAGTTTGTTTTTAAAACTTTACACTAGAAAGTTAGGTAAATTAGTCCTCAGGTGGACTGTAACTTGTCGTTTGAAACTGGCTCTATTTTTAATGAGTTTAAGGTGTAGTGGTAGACTGTTGTATATCATTTTGCTAAAATACTCAGGAGATCTCTTCATATGCTCGGTGTTCGCCCTTATTTGTGTTAGATTTCCTCTCGAACGTGTTGGAAACCTATGATCCTGATACAAAAGTTGTTTGTTGTGGTGGAACAGCGGATTGTGCAGCAGGTTGTGGATCTGTACGACACTCTGAAGTTCTCTTAGTGCGGCTATAGGTAGAATAGACGGCGATGCATCTTGGAACAAGCTAAGCGTGCCGAAAAGTCTGGATTTTTTATAGACCGCCTTGAGGCATCTATTTTGCATAGCTTGTAGTGATCTTATATTGGTTTTTCTTGCGGCTCCCCAAATGGAAACCATGTATTGCAATTTAGATTGCACAAATGCATGATACAGGCAAATAAGATTTTTGGTAGGAACAAATCTCGATATCTTCCACATTATGCTGTGTATAGCACTAAGTTCCTTCCGTAATCCTTCTATATGGACATCCCATTTGATAAGCTCGTCAAAGATTAGCCCGAGGTACTTGAAACTTTGGACCTTTTCAATCACCGTTTGGCCAACTTGGAGGTGGCTATGACAGTCGATTGGTCGATTTGTTGATTTGAAGATGATGTATTTAGTTTTTTCAAGGTTCAGAGACAGTAGGTTGGCATCGAAGTATCCTTGTAGGGTAACGAGATCCTCTGACATCTGAGATATTATTCTGCTAACATCAGTGTGTTCATACGACAATGAAGTGTCGTCAGCAAAAAGTCTAGGTTTACCATTCAACTGAAGTTTGTTTAAATCGTTTACGTACAGGATGAACAGGAGGGGCCCCAAATTGCTGCCTTGAGGAACTCCAACAGGTAGGTTTCCTAGATCGCTTGTCGTGCGGTTGATTTGCACAAACTGTCTCCTATTCGTGAGATAGCTTGCAAAGAGAGAATTTGCTACACCCCTGATTCCATGCGCATCCAGTTTCTTGAGCAGTATCGAATGGTCAATCGTATCGAACGCCTTCTTTAAATCAAGGAACAATACTCCCATGAATTTTCGATGATCAAGGGCAGTGTGAATATCGTCGACCAGTTCGGTCGCTGCGGTTAATGTGCTTGAGCCTTCCCGTAACCCGTAGTTAAAGGTAAACAAAGTTATTTGCACTAACGAAAAAAAATCCAGCAAACATTATTGTAGCTCTATTTCTCAACAAAATTTCTTATGCGTTTTATATATTTTAATGAATCATCGCATTAATCTCAAAAAACCAGCATTATGCTACCAAAGTGGAGGTAATATACATACATATTTTTAACTTCTGGCTTAAGCGATAAGAATAATACAAATTTCAACACCTTATTCGTACATCCTGAAAGTATGCGAGCTAGCGCAAGTTTTGCTCTCAATGCATGCAGCAAATCGTTGCCAGCGACAATATTCGCTGCTTCTCTAAATAAACAATTTTTACAAACGAACTATCTGACTTTTAGCAATCTGGTTGCATTGCATATCGCAGACAGTACAGCAAGGTTGTTATCTCACTTGAATTCCGCGCGGGAGAACAAATTTGCAAAAATGGCGGACTTTTTATGATAATCGATGTATACCGTCTGTATTAAACGGATATGATGCCGTAAAACGGGTTAACATTGATTACCGGGGTAATTTTAAAGAAAAAAAAAATAAAAGAGGAATAGTGCAAGGGCCTAGGAAATTGCATGAAAGCAAAATAAATTGTTTCTTGTAGATACAATTTTATAAGTAATGTTTTAAAAATTAAGCCCCTTAATTGTTGTTGCCCCTTAATCATTGTCCATCTTTAGATTTTAATTGTTGTTCAGCCTTAACACATTAGGAACCGCGATGTTATTTTTTTTGGACCGCAAAGAAATTTAAACCAAAAACACCAAAATTCAGCATTATGTAACTCGAAATTCTGGACCAAACGTTACAAATGTAGTATCTTTGAGCGACCATAAATGTTGTGTTCAATTTTGTAGAGTTTCATGATTAATTTTTTATCATTCGAGTTTGTTTCGAATTGCCTTAGCCACTTGATGAACTAGCATTTGTAAATATTCTGAAGGTGTTTTCTATCCTTTCAGATAAAAAAAAAAACTTTTGATCACAAAGTTCTTTTTTGAACATCTTTGAATTGTTGACCCTTTATCCGAAATAGTTACTTGTTTTACACCGATCAGCTTTATTTTTACAAAAACAAAACCAGTGCATAGTTTGTATGAACAATTTTCTTTTGGGAATCTGTTTAATTTTCATGAACTTATCGCCAAAACATTGAACCGTTTCTTCAATCGAATTCTTATTTTGCTGTCAGCTGAACCTGTCGACCGTTCTTCGAACCCTTCTTATTTTCACATTAAACTTTTCTCAAAGTATTTTTTACTTCTGAAGAAAAAAAATTTGAAATCCCAGCCTGTTTAATTCAATGAAGTGGACTAGAATTTTAAGGGGTTGATTCTGTTTCCAAATATCTTGGAACGTTCATCCGTCAAACGAAACCTGTAGGTGCATGAGTTGAGTTTTTTTTTTGATTCTCTACACAGAATACAAAGTTTATGTCATATGGTCAAAAGTTCGTTAGGAAGTTTTTACATTTAAATTTTATATAATTTTAAGCATTTTTCAGCTTCAATTTAAAGCGTAAATGAAATGTTAGATATCACCCCGTTTTCTTCAAACTCAACTGACGATTTGAAAGGTAATCCTTTTTCTTCATCAACTAAAGGGTCAAAGCAAAAAAAAATCGCATTCTCCAGCGACTCGCTGATCACATCGCTAACTTCATAATTGTCACATGTCTTTCCTGTTGACTGTGAGACAACTCCTAGCAACCAGCTGCTAATGATATCCTGTCATCGTCTGGCGTCCAATGCGAAACGTGACACTTCGTCTAGATACGTGTCGTTTGCTACAAGGTACAAGGTGAACTAGAACGAGACAGGGCAAGGATTATATCTATCCTCACCCCCATTCAGATTCTTCGAACTAAAGCACTTGAGAAGAGGTTGAAAAGGGTTGAGGCTATGGGACCAGAAAAAAAAAGTAACCACCCAAGTACCATATCGTTATGATAAAACTATATGGAGCAATTGCGCACAGAAGAGTCCCATGTGGAAACTTGTTGAAAACCGTCGTTGGCTACAAATGTCAACGATGATTTGGTTAGTTTGCCACTGAATGTGATGGTGATATCCCTTTTTTTATATTTTTGTGAAAAATTTTCAGGTATATGTTGCCGTAAGCTTTGAACAGCGCACTGGTTACCTTATGAACTCCTGTTATATGGGAGGTCTTGTTCAATTAAATGTGTTCCACTATTCTATTCTATTCCACTATTCTTTCATTAATATACAAATGAAAGCCTTCCTAAGGCTAAATCAAGCATGTCCCAATGCTGGTGTTATAAGTTCCCAGAAGCTTTCAAAATTTACAAAACACCTCGTAACAATATTTCTTAGTTTTCATATTAAAGCAAACATCAAACATGATAGTCAAACAAAAACCGTTGCCCATAATAGACAGCCACAGACATCCAAAGCTATCGAAAGAAATAGGAAAAAGCAAAACAGAAACAGGGGGCGGCTTTCCCTCGACATTCCGGAAGATGGAGATTTATCGACGTTGATTGAGGGGAAGCTTCCCGAGCAGCCAAGACACATTGAATAAGAAAACACCAGAGTAAACAAACGTAGGAACGAACGAAAAAAAAAACGGTTAAGTTTGTTTATCCAGGCTCAGCACTCAGCTGACTTAGAAGAAAGGGGGGATGACTGGTTCTCACCCGATGGAAACGATCCGTTCCGGAAGTACTTTGTTGCTTCCTGGGGCACACACATATGCTAGTAGGGTAAAGTTAATCTCGAATGGATGTTTTTGTTGTTGCTTCCTTCGTTTTTTCTTCATGGTCTGGTCTGAGTGTGTGTGTGTGTTCTTGCTTACTTCCCGGAGAACTTTCTGCCCTGATGCTATATCAAACTTTTCCACTAGGTCAATCGGAGGCTCGAGACGACCGACGACCGATGTGATGCGGGTTAGTTGGTTCATTTTTCATCATTTTTTCCACTCCGAGGAATTGGAAGTGATTGGTTGCCGGGAGTCAGCAGTGGGCAATGGCTTTGATGGAATATTTTCGTCTTTGCCTGGTTTTTCAACAAACAAAGTTATCCATCATATTTGGTCAGGTTTTGGTGAAAAAAATGCAACGCATTTGGAAGGTTGTTACGAAGAAAAAGAAATTTGGTAAACAAATTTCAAATTTTTCTTCAGTAATCTCAATTTTTAAGATAAATTGAAAAAGCTAAACCAGAAAATCAAAATGTGAATATGAAATGTGTATAAATTAAAGAAACTCAACCTAGAAAACAATTTTCTAATGGGTGATTTATGTTTGGTAAATTATCGACGAGCACAAATTAACCTCAATAGGAAGAAAACTTTTCCATTTCATTTTTTTTATCTTGTTGATTGAATTTAAGATTAATATATGCAACCATGTGAAATTGAAAATAACGGTAAACGTGGAGCGGTATACTCATGATCATCACAAAAGTTCAAAAAAAAAATTATCATCCTGGTTTGAAGTCGTCACCATCTGTACACACCCCATACTTTTTAAATTAACTTGCTTGCGTTTCGGAAGTATTGAAAAACGAATTTTTGAAATAAGCAAAAATAAGCAAAGAAATTATAAACATGTGCGTGTTCTATTTAAACTCTCTTTGTAAAAAAGCATCAAAACTTTGAGTCAATACGTTGCCAGTCTTACATACGTTGAGTCAATACGTTCCGAGTCATTTTGAAAGCTTAAGTAAACTGGTTCATAACTTGAAGTGCATTCTACAAAAAATTCATGATCTATCACGATACAATGTTTTTCCACAGTGAGAATTTGGGGATTGATTTGAACAAATATTTCATTGGAAAAGCCCGGATTTTGCCCGGGTTTATTATCATTTTCATTCCCAAAAAAATCTTTAAAAAACAAATTGTGCTATTTTTTTTTTTATTTATGCCTCCAAAACGAAGTTTTCTGAGCAAGTTTCATAAAAATAATCAAGAAACGTTTTTTGAAAACCTAAAATACGATTAAAAATCTGTTGATAATTTTTTATGAAACAAAATTTTTCCTACTTTTTTTCTTGATTTTTGATAAGTAATTTTTAGGTTTTGACCAAATTTGCCCGATTATTTCCAGGATTTTGGTCGACCATTTTGAAATTAAATGCCCGGATTCTGCCAGGTTTATCGATAAAAACAGCCCGGTTTTTCCGGCCCGGACACGTGCTGAAAAAATTCTAGCAACCTTAACTTAAGATTCACGAAAAACTTTATCGTTGTGGATTTTTTTATAAATTGCATAACTACAAGGGCTATAGAACTTCAGGTTCTTTTTCTTTTAAAGTTTTCACTCATTTACTAATTTTGTCCTAAATTGTCAAATTTATTAATACTTACTCAAAGTTATAATTATTTTTTAAATCTTTGAGATTTTTAAATTTGTACGAAAAATTCACAAATACTTGTCGATTGACTTTTTTTTCCAATTCCGCGATTAGACAAAATTCATATTTTATATCTTTTGCCTTAATCAGGCTTGATTTTCTTCAAAATTTCAATCTACAATGGTTGTTACCTATTAACCAGCCAGTATTTTTTTTGATCGATTAATAAATCATATACCGTAAAACGGAGAAAGATTGATTACTTTTTTCAATAATTCTCAATTATTTTTTCTGTTAAGGGGAATGTGGCATGTTTCATATTTTCATATTAGGCTCCTATTAACGCAAACATGGATGCAGGAATTTATTAGACTACTTTAAATTTGATTTAAAAGTCGATTTCGTCTTTGTTTAGAAATTTATGCTTTGGGGTAACTTTGATCAGTCTCTATTTTGACGGTTTTGACGAGTTTTGTTTTTTATAAAGAATACAAAACACCTTCATATTAATAACAAATGCTAGTAATTGATAAACTAAGACAGTTCGTGTGTTAAAGCCGAACAAAATTTAGATTCGAAAAAAATTTCGGCTTAATTTTTCAACATAACTTATAAAATTTAAACTAGAATATAAAAATTAAATTTTGCCTTCATTCAATTCTCTAGGCCCTCGCACTATTCCACTTTAATTTTTTCCTTAAAACTTTATTATTTGATAGGTTTGTAGCCTATTGTTCTAGACTGGCTTAATCTTGGAAAACGTCCTATTTTTAAAATGTCGAAAATTTACATCAAAATATAACAAAAACTACACCAAAACCCTAAATTTACTAAGGAAAAAGGTTGTACTGTCACATAAATCATTCTGCTGCTTTTAACCGCTTTGATATCATCAGGAAAGGCGTTTGTTTGCGGGCCTTCGAAAAACCAGATATTTCGAGATTTTGTAATAACTTTTTTACTTACATTTGAAATTTTCAAAAACAACCCAAGTTTTTCCCAATTTGAAACTGAACATGTAGGTTCTTAAAAGTAGAAAAAAGTGTTAAGCTATTTTAACTTTAGACTTAGTTATTGATGATTTTGTGTAAAAATTTCATGCTGATCAAAGCCACTCCGGTGATTAATGTTACCCCGTTTTACGGTATGCATTTCTGATGCTACTGGTATATTTAGTTCTCTCAATAATGACGATCATTTCCAGATTCTTCATGTTTGTAGCATCTGTTAGCTGTAGCTTTCGAAAACTGCTTGTCAATCTGATGCCTTTTTTAAAAGGTTTCCATAATTTTTCCACGTATCCGAGCCGGATTAATACGGTCTTTATTTAAAAAACACTGGCAAAATCCCGACATTTGACTTTAAATTGTTGACAAAAAATCCGAGCAATATCCAAGAAAATTCATTCAAAACTCAAGAATTTTTCAACAAAAATAAGAAAAACTTCATTTTTTTTTCATTAATACTCATCAGCAGATTTTAAATCGTTTTGAAGGTTTCCAAAAAACATGTTATTTTCAAAAAACTTGCCCAAAAAAAATTTTTTGGGTGCATGAATAAATAATTTTACAGCACAATTTGTATTTATTTTTTTTATTTGACAAATAAAGTGAATAAATCTTGGCAAAATCCGGACTTTTTCAATATAATCCGGGCAAACGGGTCGGGTTGGACTTTTCTCAAATTTTGATTCAAATATCCGGGCAAACCCGGATGAAGCCGAGTATCTGACAAACTTACTTTATTATGTATCGTTTGATTAAAGGTTAGTTGCCCTGCTGTGGACCCATTAAGCGGTGGTTTTTAAATAATCATGTTTTTCTCATTAGTGAACGGGAGGTTAATACCTTTCAAGAAATTTATTTATAGTTGAAGATCTTATCTGCAAATTTCAGTGAAAATTTTAAACATAGGTTTTATCGTTATTGAAAGGTTTGGAAAAATGTGGTCGATCAAAATTTTCATCTTTGAATCTACTGTTCTTATTTACTTACTGAACTAGTTCCGTGTATTGGACCTTTGGATTTATTTTTCGAAAATAAATAAACAAACTCATCAAAAAATGTTATCTTCTATCAAATATTATCTTTTAAAAGTGTAACAGCTTTTTATCGATAAAAAAAATACTTAAATTTTTGTTATGAACATTTTAAAGACTTTCACTCTCCGTCAGCTCTATCAGCATAACAATAGCTGACACTTTTTGTTATGTACACTTACTTATAAATAATTTACATAAAGCTGGCAAAAATTTAAGAAATGTTCAATATTCGTTCTATATCACGCCCCATTTAAAAATTCACACCTTTATTGATTTGTTGGTATTCACTCAAAGTTTATGTGATGTCAGGTCTAAAAATGGAACATCAAAGTCGAAAGGTCCTATTTTTGGACCCTTGAGAAATTTTCCGGGTGTTCCATTGAATTTCTTAAATTTTAGGAAAAATAGGTTCATACTCTTCACAGAGAAAGTAATTTCCCTTTAAACTTTGGTTGGAACAGTAAAAAATCGAGATTATCTCTTATTCACTCCTATTTTTCAAAACACGCCCTCCTAATCAAGCTGTCTGGTATATCACTGATAATGAGTTACAATTTAGGAAACTTTGAAAGTTTTATCAGAAAAACTTTTTATAGCAAAAAATGGTATGGTAGGATTCAAGCAGAATAAGAGTTCGTTGTGCGCATAGGAGTATCTTTATCCTATGCTAGAAAAATTATGATTTATAATGTTCGGCAATTAAGGACTAAAGTAAGAGCACTTAGCCTACATGTTTTAAAATATTGTGCGCAAAATGGATGTAAACATCATGATTGCATTTGAATTATTTCAACTTTAGTCTCCGTCTCAAGGCAGACTGCTATGTTCTTTAATGCGTTTTTATAGAAATTGATGAGAAATTAAATTTTGTTTTTTCTTGTATTTTTCAGACTAAAAATTTTCAAGAATTTGTTTCAATAAACTTTTTTTTGTTCAATTTATGGAATGTTTTAATTGCATAAACATGGAAAAAACGAAAAGGTTATATTATAAAACCCGTGATTTCAATTAAATATTGGAGTCTTTGATTCAAATTCAAACTTAAATTCTTAAATCTTTGCAATTTGTCAAAACTGTGATGTTAAATTTCCAGAATGATTTTTTTAAATTTAAATGAAGTTTAAACGAAAAATAAAATAAACAGACTTCGAGTTACAATTTTGAATGCTTAAACTGAAATTTTAAAATTGAAATAAATTTTTCTTTATAATTTTTTTGATCAAATTGTAATTTTCTGAAATGTTTGATTAAAATCTGAGCCCTTGGAAGTGTATTGTAACTAGTACAAATCTTAATTATTTTACTTTAGATTTTATCCCAAAACCAAGCGGATTGAAAATTTGTGCAAAAGATCATCGGTACCTTAAAAATTTATCACACTTTTTCCATATTACAAAAAAGCAAATTGTAGGGCTTAGCATAATTTTCTTAATCGCCATGAAAGGCGTTCTCACTGGGTTCTGAGTTTAAAGTGAATTTTTTTTCCACGCATACTTATGCTAGTGCTTTGAGCAATACACCCACAACAGCGATTGCCTTAGTCATTGTGCCAAGCTCATTATTTGTGCGAATACCCTGTTATATCGAGTTTAACGAGTCCCATATGCTCAATAGTTATTAAACGGGTAAAACTACTTGCTTTTTTAAATATTTGAAAGTGCATTAACGTGGACTTATACACTAGGGTGTGTCGAATTGTAACCTTTAACGAATTTCAAAATTCCTGTAGTTTTGAAGTTTTCTTTGACGTCAAAATGAATATTAATATAAAAAAAACTGGAGGTATGTTTTTCGATTAAAGCGTTTTATAGTTATTTGAAATTTTCTTAAAAAATCGCTCAAATCTCTTCAAAAATTGAGATAGTTTGTACATGTGTTTTTCAAGAACTCAAAATCTACTAAACCGATTGATGTGAAATTTTGCATTAAAAATAATTTTTTGAGTAGAGAATAGTACCTGTGAAGTTTTTAGTCCATCGCACTCATGCAAAATAATCGTTAAATCCGATAAAAACCGGAAAAATTCAATTATTTAATAAGCATTTATTACCGGTTTTCGTATCAAGAATAATCAAACGGTCAATTCAAATTAAACGCAATATAATTCAAAAAATCCAGCATCACCTGTGTGGTAAAAAGAGAAGGAACAACTGGAAATATGATATCGAGGCATTTCAAGGTTGCAATAATGACAGAGGCACAACTTCCGCGCTATTAGTCAAGTCAAAAGTGAGTCAAAAGTGTGCCACATACCTAGTCCCAAAATCGGTAGACAGGAACTAAATTACTACAAAATATCGGAAAAGTGAGCACAAAGACATAACGTTTGGCAAAGCTATGGCTTGACATCCAAATTCTTGTATTTTAGAACGAAGGGCTGAGTTATTAGCCAGTGCGAACAATCACGTGCAGCAGCTATTCATGGTCTCAGCATACTTCTCCGCCGAAGACTGGGTAAAGTAAGGATCACGATTTCCTTTAAAATAAGCAGAAGATGGTCATTATTTTACTGTTATGAAACAGGTAATGCAATATTAACTTAAAATAACGATTGAGTTATTGTGACAAGCATACTATTTTGATCCCAGGTTTCATAAAACACACTGAACCATCCTACTCAGTGTGGTCTACTACGGCCACTCGATTTCCAAGCCGAGTTCTCCGCTAAAGAAAAGGTAAATAAATGCTCCCGGATTGCTAAAAGCCAACAGAATACCATCATTCCTTTTCTGTTATAACACAGGTTTCCTAAGACACAGTGAACCATCTTAATCATTGCATGCTAGAAGCATCTCAAGGTACCGGCACGTGCAAACATCTTATTGGAATCGCAAAAGCCCCATCGAGGTAACGAAACAAATTCTTAACTCGCAAGAAAACATAACTCACACAGCACATTTAGGGCTTTTGTATAGGTGCTGAGAAGCCGTCTCGACCCTCTCCCAGCATATATTCAGCTGTGTGGGTTTTTTCGAATTGGTGTTTATCAAAATAACCAATCAGTGCTCGGTAATCGTGTGTTCGCTTCCCTGATCAGTCGACTGTCAGTGCGTCGGGTTTGTTTATCGCTCGGGTGTGAATAGTGCGAAGAAAATTTCATTCCTCGGCTCATTGATCGAGAATTGGCTGATTCGTGTAAAAGGAATGTGAGATAGTGCATTGAGAAACCCGAAGCACACGCTTGCGAGCGATTGCTTATTGCTGAAGGCGTCGGAAAGGTCAGCTCCGAGGTGTGAAGAAGTGACAGCATATGCACGAAGAGAAGTGTGAGTGTGATCCACAAACCGAAGAGTAAATCGGTGTATCCGGAGAATTGTCGGTGTTGGAGAAACCTTGAGTTTCCATACCCGCTCAGAGAGCGACGATGCATTTATAAATCCAATAAGAATCGGGTGCAAGGCGCATGAGTTTCACAAGCGGGACGAGGAGCGATTCATAGAAACACAGAGCAACGAAAATCCAGGATGAACCCAGCGAATTAATCTTATTCAGGCAGCCCTCGGTTTGCTTTTTGACGGATAGGAGATAGACATTGGACGCAGGTTGGTGTCCAGGAAAAGTCGGAGCGTTCGGGTGAACTCTCTTTCCTGCGTCCTCTCATCCAAGCAATTGCGAAGAAATGCCCCACACCGGTCAAGCAGGTGTCAACCAGCTCGGAGGCGTTTTCGTCAACGGTAGACCCCTGCCGGACATCGTACGCCGCCGGATAGTGGAGTTGGCCCTCATGGGTGTCCGGCCTTGTGACATTTCCCGGCAGCTTCTGGTGTCCCATGGTTGTGTATCGAAAATTCTCACCAGATTCTACGAAACCGGTTCGATACGGCCCGGATCGATTGGCGGCAGCAAAACTAAGCAAGTGGCAACGCCAACGGTCGTGAAGAAGATACTCCGCATCAAGCAGGAAAATCCGGGAATGTTCGCCTGGGAGATCCGGGATCAGCTGCTGGCCCAACGGATATGTGACCCCAACACGATACCCTCGGTCAGTTCGGTCAACCGGATACTGCGGAACGGGGGCCTCTGGACCGACGATATGACCTCGAATGAGCAAATGATGCGCGAGTCGTCCCATTCGTCAACGTTCATGGCATCGAAAAACATGTCACATCCCATCTACAGCCAAATAATGGGAGCAACGTCAGCAGGACCAACAAGAACAGGTTCATCAGCAAGCGCAGCAACGACAACAGTTTATATCTTCAGCGCAATCCCAACATTTTCCAACGATGAGTCAACAAGTGGATCAATCATGGCAACATCAGATTCAGAGCCTTCTACAGCAGCAGCAACTTCAAATCCAGCAATTTGGACAATTGAAAGAGCAGTATGAACAATTGCAGCACAGCTTTCTGGAAGAACGAGGGAGAAGGCAAAATCTCGAACAACTAATGCAGCAGCAAGCGAGTCTATCCAACACTCAACGGGACCAACCGCATGCTAGAGGTTTCCGAGAAATTCCCTGGCCCACAAACATAAGTTCTGATGTTCAGCAAGGAAATGTGATGGACGAAAGCCGTTACTTTCAGCGTTTTTCTCAGCCTGTACATAAGTGGAAGATGGAGTATGGAGGGGAAAATGATATTCGAAAACTAGGAGAGTTTCTCAATGAGGTCAAAGTTTACGCATGGACAGAAGGTATAGATGAAACGACACTACTTCGCTCCGTGAAGCATCTGCTTAGAGGTGCAGCGCAGCAATGGTACACCAGAGCATTTGGGTCATTTCTGAATTGGGATCATTTCAAAATAGAAATTAAAAAAGAATTTCTTCCTCCTAACTATTCGGAGATCTTAAAACAAGATCTCTATCTTCGCTTTCAAGGAACCAACGAAACCTTCACGGCATTTTCCAGAGATTTACTATCAATTTTTGAGATTATAGAACCTCCCATGTTAGAGTCTGAAAAGATGTTTATTTTGAAATCTCATCTTAACATAGACTTCATTCCTATCGCAGCTGCTTCGCAAGTGAATACAGTTAGTGAACTCGTCAAAGTCTGCAAAGATTTTGAGGTTTCTCGGTCATATGCTCTTAAAAATCGTACTGCGAATTTTCAACGACCAACTTGGACCAGACCAGTTACTACCTCAAATATACGACAACCAGGGTCGAATTCTTTTCCTCAATCATCTTACCGACCCACCATTGGCCGCCAGCAAATAAACATGATTACAACAGATGGCATTGACAATCCGCAGGAAACAGTAAGAGACGACTATCTTGTACAAGAGGAATCAACACGACTGGATCCACAAGTGAACCTGAATTTAGACGAACAAACGTACATCGGCATAGAAGACGTCAATGCAATGCACATGCATTCAACAGCTCCAATGCGTGCAACGAGATTTTCAGAAAATCCGAACAATTTAGGAACTCAGCAGACAAAATCATTCCCGGGTCCTTTATTATGTTGGCAATGCGAGAATCCCGGACATACATATTTGATGTGTCCAAACTCCAAAACATTCCTCTTTTGCTTCACTTGTGGTAAAAAAGGGTGTACAACACGAAGTTGTCAAAGCTGTCTGGCAAGATGGAGACAATTGACCCCAGATTCTCCTCACCTGTTTCCGGGAAACGGAAAAAGGGAGGACTCTCAATAAGGGAGGAGAGCACTCCCAACGACCATGCAATCCCTAAGATTACCAATATTTCATGTTTCCAAAAGGTGGAGTCATTAGTCGTTGATCTTTCGGACAGTGACAATCGACCTTATGCTGAAATTTCCGTGTTAGGACAAGAGTTAAAAGGATTATTGGATAGCGGCGCAACGTGCACCTTGATTGGAGGAGATCTAACCAGAATAGCGGATTTACACAGGCTTAAAAAATATCCTGTAAAAGGAGAAATTCGAACAGTTGATAACTCCGCACATCCGGTTTCATTTTTTGCTCATGTGCCGATGGCTTACAACCAAAGATCACAAACCTTACCAGTTTTATTCGTGGAATCCATGCCTTCATCTTTAATTCTTGGCATGGATTTTTGGAACGCATTTGGCGTAAAGGCTGTTGTCTGCGGATTGACCACCACAGTGAATAACGCATCGATCATCGACTCTCTTACCATCGCCCAAAAGAAGAATTTACACACTGTCATCATTGAGTTCCCTACTTCACAGAACAAGGGAAAACTAGGTCGAACAAATCTATACCAACACAGGATCGACACAGGTACAGCCCCTCCATTTAAACAAAAATATTACCCAATGTCAAAATTTGTTTTGGATGATCTTAATAGAGAAGTGGATAGAATGCTACAATTGGGAGTCATCGAAGAAGCCATGTGCTGTCCGTGGAACAACGCTACAGTTGCAGTGAAGAAAAAGGACGGTACGATGAGGCTCTGCTTAGATGCACGAAAACTCAACGCAGTCATTGTGCAGGAAGCATACCCAATTCCGCATATCGCACAAATTATGAACAATCTGAGCGGCTCAAAATACTTGTCTTCCATCGACTTAGAATCAGCATTCTGGCAAATACCATTGGAAGCTTCATCGAAGCAAAAAACGGCATTTACCATTCCGCAGCGGGGACATTACCAATTTTGTGTAGTACCTTTTGGATTGTCCACAGCTAGTCAAGCTCTTTCACGAGTGATGAACCACCTGTTCATTGATTTAGAACCCAAAGTATTTGTCTATCTGGACGATCTCATTCTAGCTACTGAGACCTTTGATGAACATCTCACGCTTCTCGAGGAGATAGCCAAACGCTTGGACAAGGCTTGTCTGACGATAAACTCGGAGAAGTCAGTATTCTGCAGAAAAAGTCTCAACTATCTGGGCTACATACTTGACGACAAAGGATGGCACGTAGACGAAACGAAAGTAGAAGCGATAAGCAAATTTCCAACTCCGACATCCAAAAAGGAAGTTCAACGCTTCATAGGAATGTGTGGGTGGTACAGACGCTTTATAAGAGATTTCTCCAAGACAGCAACCCCTCTCACAGAGTTGACTAGGGCTAAAATCAGATTCAAATGGTCTGAGGAATGTGAACAGGCATTTCAAACATTAAAAAACCAACTTATATCCGCACCAGTACTCGCTACACCAAATTACGCTAAACCTTTCTCTGTAGCATGCGATGCCAGTGACGTCGCATTAGGCGCAGTTCTGACACAGGATACAGAGAAGGGAGAATGTGTCATCTCCTACTTCTCGCAAAAATTAACACCGGCTGAAAGGAAATACTCAGTTACTCAAAGAGAATGCCTTGCTGTTATAAAATCCATTGAGAAGTTTCGAGGTTACCTGGAAGGATCACATTTCACAGTGTTTTGTGATCACTCAAGTTTATTATACCTAAAGACCATGAAAAATCCCACACCATTATTAGCTAGATGGATTTTGCGATTAAATGCTTATTCATTCGACATACGATACCGCAAAGGTAGCGCGAATGTCGTTCCTGATTGTCTCAGTAGGATAGAGGTAGTCAATTCCTTGTCATCGACAGGTGTTACATCGGATCCGTGGTATAACGAGCTAAAAATAAAGGTTACTGCAGAAGGAGACAACTTTCCCGACTTTAGAATTCTTAGCGGAAACCTTTACAAAAATTGTTCCACACTTGATGAGACAGGAGGGAGGACTCATCGTTGGAAACGGGTCGTTCCAAGTACCGATAGAAGAGAACTGATTCATCGCTTTCATGATATCCCAACTGCAGCACATTTGGGGTACGATCGAACCTTACACAGAATACAGCGGGAATACTACTGGCCCAATATGTCAATAGACATTAAAAAATATATCCGCGCTTGCGAAATCTGTAAAGCATCGAAGGCGCCGAACACGACATTGACTCCAACACTGGGAAATGCCAAACCAGCAAAACTACCTTGGGAGCTCATTTCCGTTGACTGGATAGGCCCCATGACCAGATCCAGGAAAGGATACACGGTGCTCTTAGTAATTGTCGATTGGATAACGAAGTTCATAATCGTTGAACCTTTTCGAACGGCAAATGCTCTTCAAATGGTATCCTTCTTGGAAGGATATGTATTTCTGAGATTCTCCACACCAAGAATTATAGTATCAGATTCAGGATCACAATTTCTATCACAGGCATTTCAGTCTTTTCTTAAACGATACAATGTCATTCACATGCGAACCGCATTTTACACTCCTATGTGTAATGCAGCGGAAAGGACAAACCGCACTCTCGTCACTTGCATAAGATCATTACTCGACGTTGATCAGCGTGACTGGGATCTTCACATCCAGCAAATCGTTTGTGCCATCAACACCACTAAGCAGGAAACATTAGGATGCAGCCCTTATTTTTGCAACTTTGGTCGCGACCACATACTGTTCACTGATGCCTATCCCATCGCCAGCTTGAACCTTCCAGAAGACTCTACTACAGCCAATGAAACTCGATTAAAAGTGACAAGGAATATTCAACAATTTGTACTATCACGCATCAGTAAGGCGCATGAGGTTAGCAAACAACGTTATGACTTGAGGGCAAGAGTTAGAGAATTTAAGGAGGGAGACATCGTTTGGCGACGATCTTTTGAACAATCCTCGGCAGCGAATCATCGCACCAAGAAACTTGGACCGAAGTTCATACCAAGCATCGTTCGTCAAAAACAAGGCGCAAATAACTACCTGTTGGAGGATATTAAAACATCTAAAACAGGAGTTTACCACCTGAAAGACATAAAAAACGATTAAACCTATCTCTCATCTATTTCACCAAGCAAAACAAAAAAAAAAATCCAATGACAGAAACGCGTACACACTTGAAGATTTAAAACAGATCCATTCCAACCGTAATTCATTCAAACCGTAATTCATTCAAACCGCCATTCGCTTCAAACCGTGATGCGTTCAAACATTGCATCTAATAAGCACCAGAAGACTCAATTAACCAAAGAGTAGCATCCAACAAACCCCAAACCCCCCCCACCCCAAATAATCACCCAAATGACCACCAAATAACAATACAACAGTAGGGGAAAAGTTCATATAACGCCCCATGTGGCTAATATGCGCCACCTTTGTTTTGAAGAATCTGGAAAATTTTAAGCCTGCAAAATATTACCAATTTGTTTTAAATGCTGTGATTGGTCATGGCAAGTATGAATTTTTCCTTAAAATGACCCTGTGTCGTGATAATTTCACAATTTAGGTTTTTCTTCATTTCGATCTAAATTTTAAAACACTTTCAATAAGGTGTCACCAAGCATTGAAAAACGAATAAGACAATATTTTCTGACACATCGATAGAGGAGAATCTCAACTATGATTTTAGGCTAAAAAATCATACAGAACTCGCAAAGGTATGCTTTTAATGGGTATGTTCTATCACGGCCCATGCGCTCGTTATAACGCGCCAATCGTAGTAGGCTGAAAATAGCATTAATTTTTCAAAAAGGCCAATTTTCATTGAAAATGAACAAAAAGTCTTAAACCATATTTTGAGCGTTAATTCAGCCCAAAAAATCTACTTTTCATTTTTTTCAAAATTTTGATTAGTCCATTTTGATTTTCTTTTCAGTCAAAGTGTCTGTAAGTATTGGTGTGTTTTTGGTCTTCGGCTGCTTTCGGGTGTGTTCGGCTGCTAGGCGCATATTGAATACACAGCGGCGCGTATTTGCAACACAGTTTTGTTCTGTGGCTTTGAATATGGTTTTTAAAAATCAAGTTTTTGAAGCAACTATAGCAATTTGAGTAATAAAATATCATAGGAATTTGTAGAAAACACTTTTCTTCGACGATTGCACCCATTTTCAACACAATTTCTACGTGGAATACATAGAAAATCAGCGATTCGCTTAGGTGGCGCATAATAGGGCATGTTCCCCTAAACACAGAAGGTCTAGAAAACAACTCCAGGATTGTGAAATAACACAATCAAACGAAAAGATCTAATGAAATAGGAACGTATAGATTAAGGTTAACAGAAATAACACATTCACACAAGAATCAAGCTTACGACTTTGTCACAAAGCTACTGCGAGAAGAAGACAAATTATGTCAGGATAAAGTATTTTCGCCAACGATAAACTTCATCAACTGCTTTCGAGATCCTAAGAAGGTAATTCTGTCGAATCAGTATAATAGAATGATCAACTCCATGATATTACGATATCTTTCAGATATCATCTTCTTGACAGCGCTAATCGAGATCCAATATGGAAGTTCTGTCGAATTGGTTCCTAGTATAAGATACACACGGATGACAAACGCTTACGTTATGCATCAACTGAATTCGAGATCCTGAGATAAGGTAATTTTGTCGAATCAGAATTATAAACTAATCGAAGTTCTAGGACACAGCAAAATCTTTCAAATATCTTTTCATGAACAGCGATATTTGAGGTCCAGTATGAAATTAAGTCGAATTAGTATCCCATCCTAGCATAAGACAAACGCAGACATAAGGAGGAAAAAGCGCTTACGAAATTTTCGAGATTGCATTGGGAATCTCAAAAATTTCTTTTCGAAAAATATGGGAGTTGTATTACCGGTTTTCGTATCAAGAATAATCAAACGGTCAATTCAAATTAAACGCAATATAATTCAAAAAATCCAGCATCACCTGTGTGGTAAAAAGAGAAGGAACAACTGGAAATATGATATCGAGGCATTTCAAGGTTGCAATAATGACAGAGGCACAACTTCCGCGCTATTAGTCAAGTCAAAAGTGAGTCAAAAGTGTGCCACATACCTAGTCCCAAAATCGGTAGACAGGAACTAAATTACTACAAAATATCGGAAAAGTGAGCACAAAGACATAACGTTTGGCAAAGCTATGGCTTGACATCCAAATTCTTGTATTTTAGAACGAAGGGCTGAGTTATTAGCCAGTGCGAACAATCACGTGCAGCAGCTATTCATGGTCTCAGCATACTTCTCCGCCGAAGACTGGGTAAAGTAAGGATCACGATTTCCTTTAAAATAAGCAGAAGATGGTCATTATTTTACTGTTATGAAACAGGTAATGCAATATTAACTTAAAATAACGATTGAGTTATTGTGACAAGCATACTATTTTGATCCCAGGTTTCATAAAACACACTGAACCATCCTACTCAGTGTGGTCTACTACGGCCACTCGATTTCCAAGCCGAGTTCTCCGCTAAAGAAAAGGTAAATAAATGCTCCCGGATTGCTAAAAGCCAACAGAATACCATCATTCCTTTTCTGTTATAACACAGGTTTCCTAAGACACAGTGAACCATCTTAATCATTGCATGCTAGAAGCATCTCAAGGTACCGGCACGTGCAAACATCTTATTGGAATCGCAAAAGCCCCATCGAGGTAACGAAACAAATTCTTAACTCGCAAGAAAACATAACTCACACAGCACATTTAGGGCTTTTGTATAGGTGCTGAGAAGCCGTCTCGACCCTCTCCCAGCATATATTCAGCTGTGTGGGTTTTTTCGAATTGGTGTTTATCAAAATAACCAATCAGTGCTCGGTAATCGTGTGTTCGCTTCCCTGATCAGTCGACTGTCAGTGCGTCGGGTTTGTTTATCGCTCGGGTGTGAATAGTGCGAAGAAAATTTCATTCCTCGGCTCATTGATCGAGAATTGGCTGATTCGTGTAAAAGGAATGTGAGATAGTGCATTGAGAAACCCGAAGCACACGCTTGCGAGCGATTGCTTATTGCTGAAGGCGTCGGAAAGGTCAGCTCCGAGGTGTGAAGAATTGACAGCATATGCACGAAGAGAAGTGTGAGTGTGATCCACAAACCGAAGAGTAAATCGGTGTATCCGGAGAATTGTCGGTGTTGGAGAAACCTTGAGTTTCCATACCCGCTCAGAGAGCGACGATGCATTTATAAATCCAATAAGAATCGGGTGCAAGGCGCATGAGTTTCACAAGCGGGACGAGGAGCGATTCATAGAAACACAGAGCAACGAAAATCCAGGATGAACCCAGCGAATTAATCTTATTCAGGTAATTTAAATCCACGGAAAATCCACTGATGTTTACTTGTTGTGTCACTGATATATATTCTGGGTCAAATATTGATGAGCAAGGGGAAAGGGGTGATTATTGTTTCTATATGTCTACATTGCACTCTTAAACAAACATTTGGCACTGATGATGATGAGCATTAATCCATGCATCTCAGGACGATTTGGTCAATGAATTCGGTTTATAATAGCAAGGTTTGATTGATGAATTACGCATGTCGTCGGGTCAATAATTTCATTAAAGATATAGTCGGTTTGAATTACGCAATTATAGAGAAGGATAACACATTTCTCATCAAATCAACTTAAGGGGAAGACGCTAATAACACTAGTTTCCGGCATTTTTAAACTTAGTAAATTAATAATAATTTTTAATGTGAAACGGGCGCTGAATTCGAAAATAAAGTTTTAAAAAATATCTGTAGAATGGTTTTTGAGTTGTGCTCTAAATATGAAATTTTTATAAAAAATATAAAAGTACTTGTACTCAGATTCAATTATCTCCGACTGCATAACATTAATTTGAAATTTTTTTCGCATATCAAGGGTGAATTATTTTCCTATCCATCTGAACTTATTATTGCGTATGATTAACAGTATTGCTGATATTAGTGATTTTATGATAGAAGATAAAAAAAAAGCCAAACGCCAAACAGTGATTAAGCAAGTTATTGCAATATGAAAAATGTATAATTTTCGATTAAGTTTTCCACTAGAATATCTCATTTGAGTCTATTTCAATCGTGTACTGTGGAACTTTGCGGTATTGTATAGCTGAAGACGAAAATAAGTGAAAAACACAATTTTTTCATGTTTTTTAAAATTATTATTTTTTCAAGGTAAGTTAACAACAACCCGTTTAATAATGTTGTACAAAGTTGATGAAAAACTTATATTAAACAACTTTGTAGAGCAATCAATGCCTGTATCTTGCTTCTGTAAAAAGTTGGATTTTGGCACCACCTTGCGGAGGAAATAAGAACTCATTCAAATCCATCAACAGATAGCGCAAATATAGTTGAGTAACCTTGTCGAGAAAACCGATGAGCTACAACCAGAGGTGTCAGGTGTCCTAATTTATCAGGATTTGTACTGATTTTCGAGAGACTGTCTTGATTTTCCAGAAACGTTTTAATTGCCCTGATTTTCAAAAAAAAAAAATATGATAAATATATGATAAGAATATCAGACAAATCTGTAATACAATTGTTAAACCGATGATAATCTTTGGTTCAGATGGTATTTAAATGGTGTTTTTTGATACAAACTGCAGGCCAGTCAAGGCTTCATTTGAATAGTTTGAGGCATATTTTGCCTTTATTTATGCAATCTAGGCAGATCTGGATGTTTTTCTTACAAATCATTTATTTGAAACCGTCCTTCCAGTAAGTTTTAGGAGCCAAAACTGTATTTGTTTTTGCACTGTTTACATTTCTTGCTTAAACTAAAAATTAGTAACAGATTGAGGAAAAGTCTACAGAATAAGATCGATAGCTTTAAAGAATAGATAGAGTTCGGAAAAGTAAGTTAAGTCAATCGTAGCCAACACATCTCACAGATCTGTATGTTATTTCCATCAATTAAGTAGTGTCCTGAAAAATCCTTATTTTTTCCATCGCGGTGTCCTGATTTTTGAAGAAACACCTGGCACCTCTGGCTACAACCAACCCTCTGGCCTGCAACGATTTTGGCCACAAAAATGTGGTGCCGGGCTCACTGTGTGTTTGTGGCCTCATACAAGGTTTAGTCGTTTGAAAAAGGCATGAATTTGTTCGAGCCCAACGAGCTACACTTTTGGAAATGCCCAAACTGAATAAAAAATGTGATTTGAACAAGTAAAATGAAAGCTTCATCCAATTTTAGTTTAATTTTTGCAAAAGCATTGCATCTGGTGATTTAAAATTTCTGGCAACCCTATTTATTTGCAAATAATAGAGAATCTAATGTAGATCATTTCATCAGGTCCTTTTAAGACTTTGGCTGGTAAATGGTGGATAATGTGCAACACGAGACCCCATAGTGGTCATATCACCTCTTATTCACAACTCCTATCTCTACCTCCCCACGGCGCCGGCTGGGGTGCGAGTAACCTAAGCGGAGATCGGGTACCCAACCCCGGTGGATGCTTTGGTCGCATGCAGACTGAGAAGGTGGCCGCACGCGTCTGTTCCCCAGGTCAGGGGCGGCGTGCAACAACAACCGAGCGTCTGTTCTCCAGGTCAGGGGCGGCTCAAACAGCGTCTGTCTTGCAGCAAGCGGCTGAATTTATGAAATGCGGCTCCCGCCAGCTAAGTCCAAGATGGCAGCCCCATCGCGGGATAGGGACTTTAGGCTAACAACCTACTGCTCCCGATTTAAAATTGTTACGGAATCCGAAAGAAATGACCGACCTGGAACTTTGGCGACGACTTTTAGCATGAAAACACGGACACGAATTGGAACTTGGAATGTTTTGACCCTTGCCCAACAAGGCAAACTGGAACAACTTGCTAGAGAGGCTAGCCGCCTCAAGCTTGAAATTCTGGGACTGAGCGAAGTCCGTTGGCCTAATACTGGAGAACACAAGACACAATCCGGGCAAGTCCTGCTTTACTCTGGCATACGAGGAGAACATGCTACTCGGGAACGAGGAGTTGGTTTCCTGTTAAGCCCGCAGGCCTACGCGGCTCTCATTAGATGGGAACCTATAAACGAAAGAATAATCGTAGCCAGATTTAGAACACGGGTTAGAAACCTTACAATGGTCCAGTGTTATGCGCCAACTGACGTTGCCGACTTGCAGGAGAAAGAGCAGTTTTACAGTCAACTGAACAGCGTGGTTGAGAGAATTCCGAAGGGTGACATTCAAATCCATTTGGGCGACTTCAACGCAAAAATTGGCTCCGACAATCAGGACCTTGAGCGCATCATGGGGCGCCATGGCCTAGGACAGATGAGCGAAAACGGAGAGCTGTTTGTAGAATTTTGTGGCAACAACAACATGGTGATCGGTGGATCGCTCTTCCCCCATCGACCAGCACATAAGGTCACTTGGGTATCCCGAGATGGCCGAACAGAAAATCAAATTGACCACATCTGCATCAGCCGAAAATGGAGAAGGAGCCTTCTTGATGTCCGCAACAAGCGAAGCGCAGACATTGCATCTGACCATCACCTCGTCCTTGGCGAGATACGACTGAGAGTTGCACGTGTCCAACGGCGCGAGGAGAAAGTCGGGTGTCGATACGACGTCCGCCGGTTGGAGAATCCAGAGGTGAAAAGGGCATACGTTGAACAGCTAGAATCCCGAGTCTTGGAGCTGCCGACAGACGGAACAGTCGAAGAACAGTGGTGTGGAATCAAGAATGCCTTTATCACGACGAGCCATGGTACTCTCGGTAAAGTTTGTGGAAGAAGGAGTGAATGGATGTCGGATGAAACTTGGAGGATGGTCGATGATCGGAGAAAGGCGAAAGTCGGAATTGAGCAGGCATGTACCGGGTCAGCCAAAGCAGCCGCCCGCTTACGATATGCGGAGCTGGAAAAGGCAGTTAAACGAGCTTGTAGACGAGACAAGAGAGCCTGGACAAACTCCCTAGCCGAAGAGGGAGAAAGAGCCGCCGCCAATGGAGATATCCGATTACTTTATGACATTTCTCGCCGCCTCAGTGGTGCAAGGACTAATGCAAGAATGCCGCTAAAAGACCGAGCAGGTCAGTTATTGACCGATCGAACAGATCAGCTCAAACGATGGACTGAGCACTTCGAACAACTCTTCCGAGTCACGAATAGCGATGGCCAACAGAATCTGCAGCTCGAAGCGCCAACAGTAAGTCGCATAAATGGCGTCAACTCGGAAGCGCCTTCGCTGGCTGAAATAGAAGCGGCAATCAAAAACATGAAATCCAACAAAGCACCTGGGATCGATTGCATCCCTGCTGAAATGCTGAAAGCCGACCCTGCCCTATCAGCACAAATGTTGCACCGTCTTTTCGCTGACATTTGGGATACTGCAACATTCCCGGCCGACTGGATGCAGGGTATCCTCGTAAAGGTCCCGAAGAAAGGAGACCTGACAGAGTGCGGTAACTGGCGAGGCATAACGTTGATCTGTACAACCCTCAAAGTACTCTGCAAAGTGATTCTGAACAGGATCCAGGAGAAAATAGACGCTACACTCCGACGGCAACAAGCTGGATTCCGATCCGGACGATCATGTGTGGACCACATCACAACGCTACGAATCATACTGGAACAAATCAACGAATTCCAGGACTCTCTTCTGCTGGTGTTCGTTGATTTCGAAAAAGCATTCGACCGACTTAACCATGAAAACATCTGGGCGGCTCTTAGGCGACGAGGGGTCCCAGAGAAACTAGTCCATCTCATTGAAGCACAGTATGAGGCATTTTCGTGCAAGGTCTTGCACGACGGTGTCTTGTCCGAACCAATCCCGGTAACTGCTGGAGTGAGACAAGGATGTATTCTATCACCGCTACTTTTTCTTATCGTAATGGATTAGATTCTGATTGGATCGATTGACTGTGCACCGAACCGAGGATTGCCGTGGAATCCTTCAACAATGGAGCAACTGAACGACCTTGACCTGGCTGACGATATTGTTTTGCTCGCCCAAACACAACCAGATATGCAGAGCAAACTCGACGACCTCACCGAAAGTTCCAAGGCAGCAGGTCTCAAAGTCAATGTCGGAAAGACCAAGTCGATGGAGATCAACACAGGAAATCCCTCTAGTTTCATGGTAGCTGGGCAACAAGTTGAGAAAGTGGAGTGCTTCCAATATCTTGGTAGCCAGATTACGCCTGATGGTGGTACCAGAAAAGACATCGAAACACGGATCAGAAAGGCCCGATTTGCGTTTGCGAGTCTCCGAAACATCTGGCGGTCACGCCAGATCTCTCTACGAACAAAAATCCGAATCTTCAACTCAAACGTCAAATCCGTATTGCTGTACGGGTGCGAAACTTGGTGCACATATGCGGTAACGACGCGAAAACTGCAAGTATTTGTAAACCGCTGCCTGCGGAATATCATCCGCGCTTGGTGGCCTGGCAACTGGATCTCGAATGAGGAACTACATCGCCGGTGTCATCAAAAGGCGCTAGAAATCGAGATTCGGGAACGTAAGTGGAGATGGATTGGGCACACGCTGCGAAGAGATGAAAACGAGATTTGCAGAGAGGCGCTAGATTGGAATCCAGAAGGTCATCGAAGAAGAGGCAGACCCAGAAATTCGTGGCGGCGAAGCCTAGCCGCTGAAATCCGAACTGTCGACGAGAATCTTGACTGGGACCAAGTGAAGACGCTGGCTCCGGATCGTCAACAGTGGAGGTCTTTTACCACGACCCTATGCACCGGAGGATCGGCGCGGGATCATTAAGTAAGTAAGTTTTAAAACTTTCAAATCAATAGCTTTCATTTTCGAATAATACATCTGAAAATTGAACGGAAAACTTGTCAGTGTTTTTTGTTTCGTCTTTGAGCTCCATGTATTGGAAGTTTATTTGCATTGCGTGAGAACAAAAAAGACAAGAAAAGCCAAAAAAGTGACACTACAATTACATTTTTGGGTTTTTATTTTCATACAAAATTTAAAATGAAAATCCGAGTACCTATGTCTCATTTTCAAAAAAATGTCGTTGGTTTTAAACAAAAAGGATTTTTTTTGAACTACAGAGGTTTTTGAAATTCGTGAAAAGTTGACATTCGACACACCCAAATTTCAACCGACTTAAAGTTTGTATTAATTGGATTTGACAAAAAAAAGTTCGCCGTTTTTGCAGATTCTTATGAAGGTTTCTCTAAATTTTATCTTCGGGTTTCAGGCAGCCAGATTGCTAAAAATCTTATGGTGCATTTGAATAAATTGCCCAATGAAAGAAGCAGCAAATATTGTCACTATCAGCGGTTTTGTATGCGTTGAGAGAAAAAAACTTGCACTCTCTTGCATTCTTTCAGAATGAAATGCCGAATAACAAAAATTTAGGTACAAAAGTGTTAGCTGAGGCCAATCGATGGTCGCAATACGGAATTAGTAATCAGATTTTCACTTATTCTACTGCTAGTAACAAGTACCTACTAGAGCTCATGCACTCTTAAAATCGCCTTTTTTAACCATTTTGCCCAACTAGTGTTGCTATTAGAAGTGCTTGAATTTTTGACATCACTGCATGATTTTGTGATGTCTCAATAAAGATTTAAAACAAGCTATAGAATGTTTGTTGAAAATAGCTATATGACTTATTTTTTGAAAAGTTTAGATTCCGTAATGTTAAAAGCTCCTTTGAAATTTTTTTCAAAACTGAGGTCTTTTAACGAACAGGGAAACAATAGTTAACGAAAAACTTGTTTTACACTAACTTGCGATCTTCAAGAAAATTCAGTTTCATCTTGCAGTATTGTCAGTTCACTGTAATTTGTTTTACGCATTCTCAAAAGTAATCCCTTGAATCAAAAAAAAAAAAACAAATGTAAGGCTCAGTACCGAAAAAAATGAAAAAACATTTTTGGGCATGTGTAACATTTACTTTCTCTAATTCAACTTGGTTTCATAGCTACTTTGCATGTTTGCAAAAAAAAATGTTAAAATGAAAAACAATGCAACTGTTGCTCTTCATTCTTCCCAAAAGTAGCAGATCAAAAATCGTCTGCTGCTTCAAACTGTCGCTGTGCGTGCGCGCGTGCATTGCCGAGAAATCAAATTCATGGTTCTCTGAAAATGTTCGCCACTCTTTTAAAACAGTTTTCAAACTAATTATCTCCTGTTGCCATATCATAAAATTTTTGGTAACACAACACCCGGGCCACGCCATCGCCATAATTCCATCCCCAATTAGCGCAAAATGGGCTGCCAAGGCAACGCCAGAAAAGGTATCCACGACGCGCCACGCCATTTTTCTTTCGAAACCATCCCAACTCCCTCCGTTCCACTCCGTTTAGCTTTCGTGAGTCCAGTCACGCGTCCAAGCGATTAATTTTCAATTTTACAAGAATCGCCGCCCCGAGGCCTGTGTTGCTCTACACACCGTTCAAAAGTCCAATCGAAATTCACTGCCCTTCGGCGGACAATCCAGCATTTTGTATAGAGGTTGGTGTAGCCGGCGAGCCACCGTTTTATAACTCTGCGTGTACCGAGAAGCAGAACAATTGAAAACACCGCATCCTCCAATTGATCCTCCTTGCTCATTCATTCATTCACCTTTCTCCCAACCTCCTTTCCCACCCTAAACCGAATCCTTCACCCTGAACATCGGCAGAGTCGGTTTCCGCCACCGCTATCAAGTTCCATTAAAATTTAATTAAAAACTTTCTGATAAAGACCTTTTTGCTTGAACGGCGGGCACCCGATGTATAGTGCTAAAATAAACTTGCCCCCGCTTTGAGGCGTCAGGGTTGCGCCACCGATTATAGGCTCCGATAAAGCCTTGTTCTTCGAATTTTTGAGAGTGCTATCGAATAACATTCTTACCTAAAAACTCTCAGAATTTGTAAACTCGGCTCTGCAGTAAAGCTCAGTGTCCTGCCTGTCTACTCGAGTCCCAGAACTGAATTTATGGAATTTAAGATTTTGGGTAGCGTACCTTGATAGATTTTGATTTTTTTTTTGCTACTCTCCAGCGCCATCTGGTACCGCGAATAGGCATTAAAAGCATACTGGTAGGAAAAAGTGTTGGTCAGACAGGAGGTTTGAGGATGGAGGAAGGAGAAAAATTGCGCGCTCGGTTGAAGGTTGAAAATTTTATTAAATCTTATTTTGTTTCACGCTCAACGAATCAATAATGCTGGCTGGCTGGCTGGTGGTGATTATGATGATGCCTCCATGGAGACGCTTTTCCTGGTTTCCGGGAAAATCAGCGAGCCCACGAGTCAGGGCCAGGTGGAATCATTCTTTCAGGGCAGTATGATTTTAGGAATGGTTGCAAAGGTTTTACCGACAAGCAAAGTTTTGAAGATTGAAACTTGAAATCATTGTAAAGTTTGCATATAATTCAAATATTTATTAAAGAGACATTTCACGGCTCTTGTTTGGTCACCATAAATTAAAAATATGAACTGTAAGGGAGAACGGGGATACTTGATCCCCTTTTCTTATTTTCATCATATTTATGTTTTTGGGAAAATTAAGCAGCTTGCCGTTTTTTGTGGTTTCTTATAACGTGTAACTTCAAGTTTATATGCCTCAATAGTTAGAACTATACATGAAATCGTGGATGAATTAGAAGCATTCTCGTGAGACTAAAAAAGTGATATTTTTTGAGTTACTGGAGACTTGGTCCTTTACTAAAGGAGACTTGATCTAGTATATCCATAGATAAAAGATCAGGTGATTATTTTTTGCCATATTAGTTCTCATTTCACAGTTGAACATTGAGAATTCTTAAAGTCTACTATCCTAATGTTATTACATACTTTAAGGTGCAAATTTCTGGATTTTATATAAATGAAGTATTTTGAGTCGTATTCAACAGATAATTACTGGATAAACAAAAGTTATTGAACAAATATTAGGAATTTCGTGAAACTCAAAGATCACGATCCAGTCAGATTAAAAATACATTTTTTTGGACTCTAGGGATACCTATAAAAAATAATTTGGAAAACTTTTTCTAAAAAAATTGAGAGTTTACCATTGCTTTAAAAACATGGCGTTACGAACGTCATATCAAGCTATAACGATTGACGTACTGGAAAATGCATGTTTGTTGATGTTTTTTCTATGTGGGAAACATTTTGAAGTGATAAAAACAGATCCTCAAATCACATTTTGATGAATTTATGCAACAAAGTTCAGTAACTCGAAAAATATAATTTTTAAAATTAGTTGAGATACCAACATTTTTGTTCTGATCTATTTGGCACATTTTTTTAGAAAATTTGATACTTATAAGACATTCCGGTTTCGAGATATAGCGAAGGAATCAAGTACCTCCAGGGATCAAGTATCCTCATTCTCCCCTGCTATTCGTTAGTACACAAAATAGTCTTGATACAAAAACTATGTCTTATAATAAAAAAAATGGGAGCATTCAGAAAATCAGAGTATTAAACTTATCTACAATACGTAGTGTACTAATGTATTTAGAATTCATATTTGAAATGGAATTTTAAGTACAAGTTAAGCAGGTTGAAATGTTTGTATCCGTCGATTTTCTAAGAAACAAGTTATGTAACAAAATCACTCAGGTTTCAAGGATGCTTTTTCAAATACTTCTAGCCATTTCACTACAACAAATTTCACCAGTAGCTTCAGCTAAACGATTATGGATTCGAAGAAGAATTCTTCAAGCATTCCTGTCAAAAAGTTTCTCGGGTTTTCTAGTGAATATTTATTTTAAAGCGTCTATGTGTAACAAGGATCTCATAGCTTATCAATTAAAAATTTAGACCCCCAGTATTAGAAGGGGTACAATTACCGAAAAATCATTTTTTGTTCAATAACAAACTAGCTGATCCGGTGTGCTTTGCAACACCCTTTAAAATTAAAAAAAAATAAAAAAAGCCTTATTCAATCTCTCGTCTTCCCTCTGAAAGAAGGATGGATCCAATCTTTTTTTTTTGGATTATTATTAGTAAAGCAAAAGAAAGTAAAATTGTCATGGGATGGATGGCTTATACCCTTGTATGAATATAACAAAAATTGTATAAGAGCCTTTTTTCCCTTTCTATCTTCCCTCCGTATGGACGAAGGGGTCTCAAATCATCATAGAAATATTTCTTATGGGATGAAAAAAAAACGCTACTAGCCGGAAACGAGCATATTGTCGAAAAAAGTTCTTTTTTCTTCAAGATCAAGACATTTTTTAATTTGATAAATTCAAAGCTTGCCAGATTGCTCGTTTTTACCCTGGTTTGTTCGAATATTTAATACAAATTTTGAAAAAAAGTATGATACACAGTAAACGAAAATTACCGAGTTCGGTAATTTTTTACCGAAATCCTAACATGTGTAAATCGTTAAACTGTTCGGTAGTTTTTTCGGTAAAAAATAAACGAACATCGGTGAATGGAGATTCGATTTACCGATGTTCGTTTATTTTTACCGAAAAAAATACCGCACAGTTTAACGATTTACACATGTTAGGATGTCGGTAAAAAAATTACCGAACTCGGTAATTTTCGTTTACTGTGTACGCCCCGGTTGTCCGGATTCCGGATCAAAATAATTTGTTTTAATCGAAAACGCTTACTAAAGAAGATAGTAAGTTGCTATCGGAATATCGGTATCTGCACCTTTCTCTACTGTGGTTGAATGAAAGAGAACCTTTTGATTGTGTAACGATGGCTAGCTCAGTCGTCGTTATGCACAGGGTCGGCTTCTCTTACCTGAGGCGAATTCACAATTCCGGAGTAGGGTGCAGCGAAATAGGGAGGCCAATAAATCGGGGTTTTCGGGCGTGCATTTATTCCACGTTGATGTACATTTTAAGGGTTATTTATTGGGTCACATTTTTGTTAGGGAAGGGGAAAAGGGACGATGCGGCCGTTCAGAAACGTTGGGGCCCTTGGCGAAACGCATACGACAAATTTTAGGAGGTTTGTACTTGCGGTTGTTTGAGCGTGTGTAGCGACGGAAACCAGAAGATAGCCGGCTGTTGGGTCCAGCGTGATGATATCAATAGACTTTAGGCCTGATCGTTTCTTTACCTTGTGTCCACGGCGGTAGGTATCCCCGGCGGGTGTC
Organism: Uranotaenia lowii; assembly: GCF_029784155.1. Taxonomy (NCBI): domain Eukaryota; kingdom Metazoa; phylum Arthropoda; class Insecta; order Diptera; family Culicidae; genus Uranotaenia; species Uranotaenia lowii. The sequence goes on from NC_073693.1 coordinate 260,028,611, forward strand.
GGATACCGCGCGAATGCCCCGTGAAAACCAGCTGGTACGTGGATGACGTTTTGCACCAGAGCGGCCACCAGAGTAGCTCGATGGCGGCCAGAGGCTCTTATGCTCGGTCCCCGAGGTTTCGGATGTTCCTTGGCGTGGAAGCACCGAATGCCAAGGCGCCCGGTTACAGTTAACAGAACTGGATTTATAGGACCCTTGGTCCGCCCCCTAACAGCCCCTGGCGGCGTGCAGGACCAGATGCGCGGAATTTCCAGGAAGCCAATAATCTGCCCAATAGCGAAGGCACTGTCGAGAGCTAAGAGCACTTTCGGAACGCAGACTTAGATTGACGGTCAGTCTGGAGAATCTCCTGAGCACGTGGGTTGACTTTTCCACGGAGCTGAGTCCACGGGGAAACACGTCTGCTCTCTGACGACGACAAAGACAAAATCCTCGTGGCTTCGTTCTCGACCCGCCAGCTATCCTGTCACGCCACTCAATGAGCGATGGGCGCGCTCGCAGTCCCGATATACTATTTCTCGTGTGTTAAACATAGAGAGAAATTGCCTTCACTCCAATTTCACTTCGATAAGTTGTCATTCTTATGGAAATCTGTGTAAGTGTAAAGAGCAGGCTTTATTCTTTTTAGCAGGCCCAATCCCAATCTTGCCGGGCTCTTTCTCTCTTCTCTCTCTTTAAAACGTCAAATTTCCAACAGCGTTGCTAGTTGTACAGCCCGAGCTTCAGTTTTTCGCCGAATTTCGTGTCAGCTTCAGAGGGATAGGAATAGAGAACGAAGGACCTGGGAGTTGAAATAATTATCCTTCTCTATCTAAGAAGTATACAATTCCAAGTATATTTCTTACTTGGCCTTTACTTCCCGATACTTTGTACTCCCAGTTGTTACGGAGAGTCTGTAACAATTGCTTTGATTCAGTAGAAAAAATCAACCAAGTAGGCTCACAACACATAACAGAGTATTCAATTATTTCAGGTTCAAATATCCAGGTGTTTATTTTTTTATTTTTGTTGAGTGGTTCCTGGATTTCACCAAATTTGGAGCGGGATATTGTCAGGTTTCTGCATATAATAGCTCAGATGCGTGCGGGAAAAAATCTGGCGTTGTGTTGGTAACGATGAAATATTTCATTGAAAAATATTCTCTTCATATTCAAGGTAACATCACGAGAAAGAATTATTTGAATGTATCAAGTATAGGTAAATTGAAATTGATTCCATCGATTTTTTTTATTTATTCACTATGTATTCAGTTAGTTTGGGAATGAAAAGTCATCAACTCTGTGATTCCATGATAATTAAATCATTGTGAAAAAATAACTGGATAGTTAGGAGACGTTAGAAAATCTCCTCTTAGTCCTTCCATGCTTAGATGCTTAAAAACTAAACGGAATCAAAAATATGAATAAGGTTAACTTCGTAATACTCAAACTCATGATGAGATCCAACACTCGATATTTGATTTAATTACATCATCGGACACAAGAAGCTTGGAAAATAAAAACTTCAGTTTCAACAAAAATTTTAACCAGATCCAAAACAAAAAAGGAAGTTTAAAATCAGATTTTAGAACTAAGAAAAAAAACAAAATGAATATTGATTGAAATGATTTGATAATTTTTACTCACACTAAAACGTTGAAAATGTTCCGTTTCTGATTTTGAAATCAAGAGAACACTCAATATCAAACTTTTGATCAAACCCTCAATATAATCTTATCGCATATTCCTTGAGTTAAAGTCTCTAAAATTAATCACAAACACTAAAAACGCGTACTGTAAAACGGAAGAAAATTCATTTTTAATTTTATCCCAGAAGATATTCGTTTTCAAGTTTTGCTGGAAATCAAGAAATAAAAACTTATAACGAAGAAACGTCAAATTTTTCCCCTTAGGGAAGACACCAGCATAAAAAAAATTCAAATAAAGCTTAGTTCTTCTAGGAATGGAACACGTTCTTTTGCAAAAAGCTCATTTAATGTTAATTGGACATTCAAAGCTTATATGGAATTTTTCAGCTTGTGAAAAGTACTATCAGACCTATTTTTTCCTAAATTTAAAATTATCACATTTTTAAGATATTTACGATGTAATTCAAAAAGAAAAAATAATTTTGTACAGTTTCCTTCAAAATCCATCATTACCAGATTGATAACTGACAAAACCAGTGATTATTCAAAGAATTACCGTATGCGAGTGGTGGAAAAATATGCAATCACTGTCAAAAATGTCCAAAAAGTTCAAATCAAGCACATTGGAGTGAAGCACATGATCGGCAACTTCGGATAAGGGTCATGAGGGAAGTCAAGTTTCATACCAGTATTTATAATTTTGAATAAGCGAAAGTCTAGATCGCTGAGATGTACAAAACATTTCCTCCGGTAAGCTGAAAGTGCAGCCTAGTTATGAGTCATTCAAACTTTACCTCAAATAACAATTTTTTGCTCGTTGCAGAGCTCGTAAGCTGTATAGCCAGTACCGAGGCTATGCGACAAATGATTTCTGATGAACGTCAAAACTTATGAAAAATCCTATTTCAAACAAATTCCAGCGGTTGAGTCTTATAACATTTCTGCTTGTGGCAAGATCTCAAGGTTGAATTTTCTGATTGTTTAGTAAAAAATCGATGATTTTTAAAGGCTCTGCTCCAGTGAACAAAAACAACAATTTTCAGAATAAAAAGTTTGGTTTTTGGATGCTAAAAAAGTACTCTTGAAGTATATTTATTCAATAACATGACTGAAAAATGTGTGCACCGGCCTATGGGAAATACTAAGAATAAAGTAAAAATATTTCTATCAAACAACGATTAATATTGTTTTTACAATTCTTTCATGAATAATGATAAGACAACAATACCCTAGTACCAATTTTAGTTAGGACTATAGCATTGATATTCATAAAAAGCTATTGCGCATTCTATAACATCACGAAAACTCTAATAAAGCTAAAATCTGGCTATTTGGCCCTACCCTAGAAACGTTATCATGAAAAAATTTTTAAACCTCGATAAAATCATAAGGGTTTGATCATCAAACCATTTATAAAGCTATTATAAACCTTAAAAAGCTGTAAATGACATAAAATTTCATGAAACGCCCACAATGTGGATATTTAATGAAAGGACTAAACTAGAAGGAGTCGAATTTCGCTATCTGACGCCATCTTGAAATTGAATATGGCGGGTTTCACAAAACTTTAAAATACTGTTGATCACTGAAAATCGCATGAAACTCTCTCATCATGGCCATTGGGTGAAAAGACTAAATTAGAAGAAGTCGCTGTCTGACGCCATAATTAATCCAAGATGGCGGCGTTTGCTATCCTTTTCAAAGCTGTAAATGACAGAAAATCTCATGATACATCCGTCCACAATACGAAGAATAATGTTTAAAACCCTACACGATTAGAAGTCGAATTTCGTTGTCCGACGCCATGTTGAAACTCAAGATGGCGGCTACCGCTCTTGGATTCGACTTCTTCTAGTTTAGCCCTTTTACTGGTTTAATGCGATTTTTTGTCATTTACAGCATTTGATGTCGAGCGAAAGCCACCATTCTGGATTCGAGATGGCGTCAGATAGCAAAATTCGACATCTACTCGTTGATCTCTTTCAAGTAATTCCCATATTGTAAAGGTTTTATGCGATTTTCAGTCATTTACAGTATTTTCGAGTTGAGTGGTAGCCACCATCTTGGAATTCAAGATTGCGACGGACAACGATATTCGACTTCTACTCGATTAACCCTTTTACCTGATAACCATATTGTGAAGGTTTTATGAGATTTTCAGTAATTAACGACTTTGTAAATAAAAATGGAGGCCGCCATCTTTGATCAATGATGGCGTTTAGCAACCAATTTTTTTCTACTATTTGGGCCTTTTCACTCAATATTCTCATATTGTAGAGATATTCATACCACTTCAGGTGATTTCAAGTTTTCAAAGATTTTTGTATTTTTTTTTTGTTGTAACTCAAACCCAACACACATAACTTATCAAAAATGTGTAAAAATGGGAATTTTAAATCAATTATGAGCAATCTAAGCTGAGCGTGACCTGTTTTGACATATTGATCGATGTCAAACGTCATTAAACGAGCTGTCCTAAAAAATGCCATAATAAAACCATAATAATATTAATCGAAAGTATTTCAATCAATCAAATGGTTTTTAGATACACGCATTCGTAACTGTCTTTTTTTTAAATGATCCAAGCTTTAGTTAATTATATTCATGTATCTACATCGGAGTGTTTCAAAGGAATTGAAAAATCTCTTAAAAACCATGGAAAATATTTTTTGCCGTCATGAATTAATCAAAAAGCAGTGATTTGCAACAATATTTCATAATCTAAAATGAATTTTCTTTTTTATTAATAATCAAAAATAATTTAACAAAATAATAATTGATCATCTTTTTCGTTTTTTTCAGGTATGCATCACATCATCTTATTTTGCTCAATTCAAGAACTTCTTCAAAAGCTGATTTAAATTATTCTTCGTGTGAGTAAAAACCAATTTATGATGTATTTATGATCCGTTAAGTTACGGTTCAGAAAATTCAAGAGTTTTTTTTTAACATGTCAAGTACAGAGAAACAAATATGAAAATAATGCGCATGTTGAAGTTTAAAATATCATTCTTCGCACCAATTCAGTTTGAATATTTTGAAATGTCTTCCATTAGCACAGTGATGCATCATATGGGTCTAGTCATTATGGTGTTAACCTTTTCTGAAAAGCGAGTTAAAACCAAAACGTTTTTTAACATGAAAATATGATAAACCTAGCCATATCAAAGAAAATGTTTAAACGCCATCTTTCATATAGTTATATCATAGGGTAACGGACTTATTTTGGACCAGGGGACCTATTTTGGACCACCTTGTCTAGCTCTCTTATGAAGCAACTAATTATGAAAAAATTTAGTGCATTACATCAAGTGCCCGGGCTTCAACTACAATTGTTGAAAAAATCATGACCAAATGCTTTATGAGAGAGCTAGACAAGGTGGTCCAAAATAGGTCCCCTGGTCCAAAATAAGTCCGTTACCCTAATCCATTAGTAAAAAAAACTTAGATAAACAGAGAACGTATTCTAAAATACATCGATTAGGGAAAACAGTTTGCTTATCAACACCGATTGCACCCATACCGAAATTCAATAACGGTGAGCTCTTACCCCCAGCTTTTCCCAATTCGTTACAAAACGCATGAAACCACGTCCCATATCAGGTTTCCAACTCTGTAGCAACTAGTTGAATTGGCTCCACCAGGTCTAGACAAGTGCTCGGTGTCGGTCCCCCAGAGCGATGTAGTTTATTGTTGCACATTTTAGTGAATCCAATCCGATGATTCTAACTAGATTCCATAGACAGCAGTTGATATCAATCGCCCCCGTGAACGGAAAGTCGACGACAAAATAGCAATCGAAAAGACATCAATACCAGTCAGCTATGTGGAAACAAACTTTACCCCCAGCCCAAGGTACCTACTTCAAAGGAAAAGCACCTGAGTAACGAAGTTCCCTAGGCACAACCAAAGCTCAACCATCATCAGCGGAGTACATTTCCACTTGGAAAGATTTTCGCAAAGCTAGCTGGCTGCAAAAATTAAGTAATTTGAGACACGTGCTTCACTTTGGCAGAACTGCCGCCGTATGTTGCTACAAAGTAGCTCCCAGGCTAGGCAGACGACAAACGACACGGCGACGCATCGACCTATTGGCTGCCGAAGACCGAAGAAGCCGCCGGTTGAAAGTGAGAAATAGCGAGAGCGCAAGCAATTACGTGACGCCATGTGTCGCCATAGTTTTTTAGCGAGAAGGGAAATTGGCGCAAGGCGGGGGTGGTTTTATTTTCGCTTTTCATTTCCGACCTCTCTCACCGGGGTTCAGTTGTCGCAGTAAACGATCGCTGAAGCTTATTTTCACTCCGGGAAACCGGGAAGATGGATGTGATTCATTAGATCCTTTCAAAATTTCGGAGTTTTAGGAACAATTCTTTCTGCAAGTGAATATTGAAAAATGAGAAGACAGAAGACAGAAGACAGAAGACAGAAGACAGAAGACAGAAGACAGAAGACAGAAGACAGAAGACAGAAGACAGAAGACAGAAGACAGAAGACAGAAGACAGAAGACAGAAGACAGAAGACAGAAGACAGAAGACAGAAGACAGAAGACAGAAGACAGAAGACAGAAGACAGAAGACAGAAGACAGAAGACAGAAGACAGAAGACAGAAGACAGAAGACAGAAGACAGAAGACAGAAGACAGAAGACAGAAGACAGAAGACAGAAGACAGAAGACAGAAGACAGAAGACAGAAGACAGAAGACAGAAGACAGAAGACAGAAGACAGAAGACAGAAGACAGAAGACAGAAGACAGAAGACAGAAGACAGAAGACAGAAGATAGAAGACAGAAGACAGAAGACAGAAGACAGAAGACAGAAGACAGAAGACAGAAGACAGAAGACAGAAGACAGAAGACAGAAGACAGAAGACAGAAGACAGAAGACAGAAGACAGAAGACAGAAGACAGAAGACAGAAGACAGAAGACAGAAGACAGAAGACAGAAGACAGAAGACAGAAGACAGAAGACAGAAGACAGAAGACAGAAGACAGAAGACAGAAGACAGAAGACAGAAGACAGAAGACAGAAGACAGAAGACAGAAGACAGAAGACAGAAGACAGAAGACAGAAGACAGAAGACAGAAGACAGAAGACAGAAGACAGAAGACAGAAGACAGAAGACAGAAGACAGAAGACAGAAGACAAAAGACAGAAGACAAAAGACAGAAGATAGAAGAAAGAAGGCTCTTTCTGAAATCTTGTGAATCTCTCTTTTCTCTTCTCTCTTCTCTCTTCTCTCTTCTCTCTTCTCTCTTCTCTCTTCTCTCTTCTCTCTTCTCTCTTCTCTCTTCTCTCTTCTCTCTTCTCTCTTCTCTCTTCTCTCTTCTCTCTTCTCTCTTCTCTCTTCTCTCTTCTCTCTTCTCTCTTCTCTCTTCTCTCTTCTCTCTTCTCTCTTCTCTCTTCTCTCTTCTCTCTTCTCTCTTCTCTCTTCTCTCTTCTCTCTTCTCTCTTCTCTCTTCTCTCTTCTCTCTTCTCTCTTCTCTCTTCTCTCTTCTCTCTTCTCTCTTCTCTCTTCTCTCTTCTCTCTTCTCTCTTCTCTCTTCTCTCTTCTCTCTTCTCTCTTCTCTCTTCTCTCTTCTCTCTTCTCTCTTCTCTCTTCTCTCTTCTCTCTTCTCTCTTCTCTCTTCTTCCTTATCTTTTCTATTCTTCTCAATTTTTTTTAGGGAACACTAAAATTATTGTATAGAAAAAAGCGAGAATTTTAAACAAAACTAAAAAAATTCAAAAACTGAAACCGCCTAGTTAAGAGCGCCATTGTCAGTCATCGTCGCCGTATGTCTACCAGTGCAAAATCAGAGCCCAACATCTGCATTGGTTTTGCGACAACTGCGAACGCGTCGGAAAAATGGCATCACCAATGAGTGCCGATGCGGTGTTGTGTGCATGAGGTGAATTATTCAGTTGCGACAGTCATAATTAGATTGAATTCGCATATTTAAGCGGTAGCAGCAGTTTGGGGGGCCAATGTTTGTAGGTTGTTTTTTTTTCTTCTTGCTCCCGGGTCTCGTTCGTTTATCGTTTTCGGGACAGCTCAACGCATTGTCAGCGTGCGAGAGTCAGTTCATTCAACCGCAATTTTTCATTTTGATTGCTTTTATCGTTTCATTGTTGAATTCAAACAGTTCGGTTGATGTTGTTTTTGCTTTCGGTCGGGTCCAATTTTGGGTGGGCAAGGGACGATGTTTGTGTTACCAGATTATATCAAATGATTCCCAGAGTTGTTACAATGAACAGAAGAATCAATGCTAAAACAAGATATTTTCATACCGAGTTTTGAATGTTCAACCAATTTCCTAATGGTCACCTTATCGAAATGCGATCCCAACTTTCGCGCCTGGATGTTGTTGCTGAAATCGGTTTTCTCTAGCCAGTAAAACACCCTTGAATGAAACGTGGAATGGAATCATATTTTGCAAAGTTCGTAATATAATCATTTATATGCACGTACACATAGGCACACGAGTGATGATTCCGCATTCGGCAACAGCAGCAGCAGCTGAAATGTAAACTCATGAATATGCCAGTAACTTTTCATTGGCCCCATGCATTCTCGATGGAGTTTGATTAATTTTGGCTCCTGCCCACCCCAAGTGAACTTATTTTTTGGAATACCTACCTGTATTTCATATTGGGTGGAAGTTGTGATGGTCTAGTGGTTTAGGCATCTGCTTAAGGGGGGGGTAGGGTCTAACACTTTCAAAAAATCGATTTTTTTATTTTTTTATTTTCTTATTGTAAAACATTTCAAGAATGTTGTGTCAAATTTTCAAGTCAATTGAAGCAAAACTGTAGAAGTTATAGGCCTTTATCTCCTCCTATCTAATACTGCAAGAAAGCAAGAGCAAAAACTTCAAACGCGTTTTTCTCGAAAGCACATTTTTAAAGTCCGTGGACATCGTCATTTGAAAACTACTTATCCGATTCTTTTCAAATTTGGAACATATTTTCTACATATGAAATACCAGACCCCAACGTTTTTCTTTTTTGATTTTTTTTACTTTGGGGAGATTTTAGAGGTGAAAAATGGCGGATTTTTAAGTGAAAAATTGTAGTTTTTACTTCAAACAGCCACAAAAATTTCATAAAAATATTTTTAAGTTAAATAAAAACGTTGGGGTCCAGAAAAACATCTATTAAAAATATTTTGCTCTGATTTTTTGACTTCAGATGATTCTGTGCTGAGATACAGTGTCCACCGCAAATCCTGTTTTCTAAAAGGCATCCTCGAAAATGCTCCGTCACCGGCTCATTTTTCAATATTTTTCTACGAAAAAATTACTAAATGTTCTTTTAACAATGCTTTGTATAATGCAAAAAATTTGAATACATTTGTTTGAACGATAGCTCTAGAAAAAAATCGTGAAAATGGTGTTTTTTTATACCCGTTAGACCCTACCCCCCCCTTAATTGCGTTGTAAGTGGTGAGTTTGTTTTGTTCAATCATCTGGCAGAGAATTCTATGTTTATAACGGTCGCCACATAAAAGGGAAGTTACAGCTTACTGCATTCAATTGTTTTTTTTTAATCAAGAATTCAAATTTCTAATCGATTGCTCCGCTTATATTTGAAAACTTAATCAATAATTGAAAATAACATTCTCCAAACAATACCAATTGACTCAACTTGAATAATTCAATGGGACAGCTATCGAAAAACTTTTTACAACATCTCGTCAATCGTTACTTCAACAATGCACTTTCTCGATATGTGTTAAATCCCAATTCGATTGGCAAAACTTCGAACAATATAAACGGTACATATAAATCGCAATTTGTCTGTGCTGACGTGAATTCACTCGTTCAAGTGCACGAAAAAAATATTCCGCCGACATTTTGTTTTCCACAATTTGTGCAACGCCAAATTGCGCCCTGACAGCAGCCGGCAGCTGAGCAGGAATAAAACAAAATCCTTGAAACGTTTGGAATCTTTACCACTTTTCGTTCGGGTTGTCAGCTTTCTGGCATCTCCTTCCACTAGTTCCGAAAAATAAAATAAAACAAAACCTTTACTCTCAATTTTCACCCCCAGCGATTGCTTTCGCTTTGGAGGTTGTTGTGGTTGGAGCCCTCTCGGTAGGAATGCAATAGGCCCCCTTGAGCTCTTCTTGTGGTTTCAAGTTGGAAGCTATTTTCTGACATGTGGAATCTTTCTCTGCTCTAGCTTTCTGGACTTTTCCCGGCACCAACAACAGCCAGGGCTGTTCAAGTTTAAAGCAAACATAAACGGGAAATTTGCTTACACATGTTGTCCTTTGGAGAAGAAAATGTTTCGTGAAAATACTTCCAGCAAGGCTATTTGCAAATCTCTGCTCACCTTTGAAGGATGCTCGCCCAAAAACTTGTTGTAGCTCGAGGATGCATACGAAACATTTGCGAAGTATGTTCTGCCAAAATGTTTGGCACACCCACCCACGCCACACCCACACGTACCCGCCTTCATTTGCTGAGAAAAGTAAAAAGAATCACAAAACCCGGCACCTGTGTGGGAGCCCCACATATTAACATGTTACAAGACTCCCACAATCCTTTTTTTTTTCATCTCAAAGGGGTTGTAGCAGCATTCATTGCAATCTTGCTGAAGCATTTAGAATTCCACCTTTGCTGTTTCCAAAAGCTTCTAAGTAAAGGTGCCAATGACAAAAGACAAAATAAAACACAATGAAGCACACTTGAATCGACCAAGGTACCGCATTCTTACGTACAGGTAGGAGTGTAACATCTTTGGAAGGTTTTAACATCTTGTCAACAATTTGTAAATTGCTGCTTAAAGAGTCGTTCATGGATTCCAACTCATGTGCATACGTAAACGGGTTGCTGGTAGAGAACTTTGAATAACATCTTGTCCGAATTTATTTGGGGGATTTGTTCGATAATTTTTCTCAATTATTTTTAAACTTGTTAACTTTCCTGAAAAATCTTAAAACTCGATGAAATTTTATAACATTATATATCTCTAGCATAGCTTTCATCATTTTCATTAACCTTTGGCCTCTAAAATCAATCTTTGTTCACACTTAACACAGTAATTTTTTTCCACTTTAATGACTTGAAAAGTTTAAAGCTCGGCTGTATTGAGTTATAAATGTTGAAATAACACAAAGCCTTGAACTCAGAATATGAAATTAAAAACTTGGATTTCAGTACTCATACTTTAGTCAGGCGTGAGAACATTTGAAAGAGAAATCAAAACTTTGAACTAAGATGATAGGACTCCAATTGCAGCGCTCAGAACTCAGATTCGGAACTCTGAACTCTAAACTAAGAACACAAAACGTATTCTTAGCTATACGTTTCTCTTAGTTATGATCTCAAATGTCTCCCCTTCGTAACACATAAGGACCAGATTTTCAATCTAAAATCCACAAACAATAACAAGCTGACACACCCCTTCCCAACCTAAACGCGTAACGTTGAATGATCCCATTCGAAAACAACACTAATTACACCGAACTAATGTATGTAAGTATTTATGTTGATAATTCACCATGCGTGTACGGATTCAACGCAGTTCTACCAAAGTATGGATTTCTATGTAGAATTTAGACAACTATATTCCATACCCGGAACCATGGCTTTGTGTGAACTGTTATGGAATGCCCAGTAAACATGAAATCGTATCAGAAATGATAACTTAAGTCGTTTACACCGTTGTTGAGAATCGCATCTCTAACCGCATTGTGAAATGATCTTATAATATGTCGTCTACAGTCAGTTAAGATCGGATATGATAGAAAGCAACCAGCAGTGCATCTAGATGGCTAAAAATCAGATGGGAATTGAGTAATATTGACCAATGAGTGAACTGATTTAAAGGCTATGAGAGCAAAATCTTGCACACTCTTGCATGCTTCCGATAGATACGAATAAAGTTCCGGGTAACGCTCAATTGGTGTAGTTTTCGTCGCCTAAGAATGAAATGAAATTTATGTAGGATGTATATTGCCTCTACTTTTGTATATAAATGCTTTTTTTCAACTTTCAAACGATCATTCCATAATGCATATGGAACGCATATCAAAAAAGCATAGGAATATAGCTACAAATGTAACGTATTAAGGTTAGTATTAATTTGAACGAACAAGCGAAACAGATACACAACCATTTCAAAATAAAAAACATGTTCAATGTTATACATTACAAGCTGACCCGGTAAACATCGTTTTACCTTTAACTAAATAAATCGTTAGAAAATGTTTAACTTCATCTACACATCTTGTACTTCCTCGTGCTCGTGAAATAGTTTTCATGAAAATCGTCTTAAAGTTTTTTGAGTTGTGTCCCCTTTCAAGTTGATTTTGTATGGAAGCTTCCCTTCCATAAAAAGTGAAATTTTCGAGGCTATTATACAAACCTTTTCTGACCCAAAAAACTCTTGGATACCAAATTTCACTTCATTACGACCGTCCGTTTATACCTGATGGTGTTTCAAAGAAAACGCCTCCATTTTTATATATAAGATAGGTATTCCGACATCCGTTTAAAAATCTGACCAGTTGACACCGGTTGGAACGATCAAATAATCGTTAAACCAAAACATGAAATAAAATAACGCAAAAAAAAGAAACAATCTTACCTAAGTTTCATCAACTTCATGAACAGCAGACTCATTCACTTCCCTTCTTCAGATCAATTTGCACTTTTCTAAAAACGATTTTATCCCTTGTTTAACTCTCCTTTTCTGTTTGGCCAACATATTCACTAGCGCAACAGACTTAATAAACACTTTATATTCACATTGTAGGCACATAAAACTTTTCTCTTTTCGCATTTTTTTTTTTTTTGAAATTCCAATCTCATACATAGAAAATCTGAAAAAAAACGTAGGCTTAAAAACTCAATACTTATGACTTATAACTCAAAAAAAAATTAACTCAAAGCCCAATACATTTAACTCGAACCTATAATTCACTCAGAGCTCACAGCTTGTAGCCTAAACTCAGAATTCACTCAGAAATCAATCCTCAGGTCTCAGAGCCTGAACTCAAAAATCCAAACTTAGGGCTGAAAATTAATGTATCAAAGTTCAGAACTGTGAACTCAAAAATAGGAAATCAGAACTCATGACTCAAAGAAAGAACATAAAATTCTGAACTTTTAATTCAAAACATAGAATTCTGAACTTAGAAATAAGAACTTGGAACCTGGAACTCAGAACGTAGTGCTGCAAAACTAAGAATTAATAGCTCAGGAATCTGATTAAAGAACTCAGAACTTATTATTTAGAACTTAGAACAAAGAGCTGAGAACTACCCAGCAAGCGTGGTCCTCACAGAATCTGATAGAACGTGCACAAAATTGAGCATTGGGTCACCCAAATAAGAAAAAACGGTTTACGCTCAAAAAACGAAGTATTATCTCATTTGGCTCGACCAACCTGGAGATTTTGGCAACGAAACTGATGATCCCTGGAAATTAAGAACTTGGAACTCACATTCTGAAGTCAGAACGTAGATCTCAAAACTCAGACCCAAATCGCGCATCTTCTCCGGGGGATTGCAATAGCTCAGTAAACATGAATCGGCAGAGAGGTAACTCAAATCGACAGAGGGATCGTAACGATCTCTCTGGCGATTTTGCATCATCTAATCGGCAGACAGGACCACACCATACGCGTGCTTTGGGTGAGTGCCACGAATTAATCTAAGACACGCCCTCCAGAAAAACACACGAACACAATCCGAATCGTGTTTGTATGTTTCCCTCCGAGATGCGTGTTTGCCTGCCTGAGAAGTCGACTGCTACGATTTAAAGCATACGTATAAGAAACACGGGGATAAAATGCGTGCACACCGTACGAGTGTACGATTCAAACTGATCTCGCATGTACGCGTTCGTATTCGTTGCCTCTAGGTATCTCGGCAGAACAAACCGTATGAGAATATTTCCGTTCTTGGAGTGTCGTCGAAATTAACCGTTTTGTTCTAAGTTCGGGGACTCAACTCATTTTTTGCATGCTCTGTCGATTTCTGAGAGAACGCGCGAACTGGGAGAGAGATAAAATTCTTTGCATTTGCGCCCTGAGCAATGGTTTCTCTCATTTTAACTCAAATTTACTCATTTTCCACACCATTGGCCACATTTTCAATCATTGACTGCAAAATTGGAATGATCATTGACGTATCTTTTCTTTTTAATTCAGTCCTCCTATATTTACAGAAATTGAGAGTTGAGTCACCGAACTTCGAATAAAACGAATAGTTTCGGCGATACTCGAAAAACGACTAATATTCTAATTCGGCTTGTCCAACCGAGATAGGAAGGCAACGAATACGAATGGGTGCCTGCGAACGATATCAGTTCCAATCGTACACTCGTAAGGTGTATCCGAGATTTTTTTCTCTCTCTATGCGTGCTTTTGATCGTAGCAGTCAGCTTTGGAGACAAACTTGGGTCCCGAAAGGAAACATACAAACTTTTTTTGTTTCGGTTATATTCGTTTTACCATCTTTATGGCATTCGCGACTTTATCAACGGTGCAGTTGGCGGATCGTCATTGAAAAACTTATCCGGTAAAACTGTGTTCGATGTTTACTGTTGGGCTCGAACTCGCGGACATCGGTTCAGGAGGCAAAAACATACAAACAAGATTCGGATCGTGTTCGTGCGTTTTTCCGGGGGCTTGTCTTGTATTATTTCGCAGCACTCATCAGAAATATGCTTATGGTTTGTTCCTCACTGCCGATTAGATGGTGCATAAACCCTAGCGGGATCGTTACGATCTCTCTGGCGATTTGAAATTTACCTCTCTTACGATGAATGTTAACTGGGGAGAACTCCGCTGAGCTCTGAGTCAGAATTCTTAGCAACCCAGTAAACATGAATCGACAGAGAGGTAACTCAAATCGACAGAGGGATCGTATCGATCTCTCTAACGATTTTGCATCATCAAATCGGCAGAGAGGAACACACCATACGCGTGCCTTGGGTGAGTGACACGAAATAATCTAAGACACGCCCTCCAGAGAAACACACGAAAACAACCCGAATCGCGTTTGTATGTTTCTCTTCGAGACGCGTGTCTGCCTGCCTGCGAGCGAAGTCGACTGCTACGATTGAAAGCACGCAAATAAAAAAAAAACGGAGATAAATGCGACCACACCGTACGAGAGTACGATTCAATCTGATTTCGCATGTACGCATTCGTATTCGTTGCCTCTAGGTATCTCGGCAGGACAAACCGAATGAGAATTCTTGCGTTCTTGGGAGTGTCGCCGAAATTAACCCTTTTTTTTCTAAGTTCGGTGACTCAACTCTCAATTTTTTGCATGCTCTGCTGATTTTTGAGAGGACGCGCTTACTGGGTTTTACCTTTTTGACTCTGAGGGCCTCATATCTACATTTTTGCTTCGTAAATTCCACTCGAGCATGGACGTTTTAACACATACAAAAAGGGGTTTCAAAACAGATTTTGAATGTTTCGAAAATTTTTCATGAATTTCTCAGGTCCTCATGCACAGCATTTTTTGTTTTGGTTTTTGTAACTAGAAGATACTATGTTAAGTTCTTCGTCAAAGTTGTAATAGAAAATTTCATCAAAAGTATTGTAAATTGGCACAAGAACGGTTAGATAGCTCAGGTTCCAGAATAGAAAGAACTATTATGCTCTTTTTCAGATATTAGAAAAATCCCACAATAACCCAAATGATAAGATTTACTCATGACAACGTTACTTCAAAATTTGCCAAAAATATGGATGAGTTTTGAAACTAAACCAAAAATTATTAAAATCTCAGGACTTGATAAATCAAATAATGACTCAAATTAAGTCAGTCTGATGCCATGTGTCATGCAATAGACTATATTTTTTCGTTAGCCAGGAGCTTATGAGTTCTTATTGAAAAAAACTGTTTTTGAACAAACTGAGCTGACATATTGATCATTCAATCCTCTGGTTGTTATTTTTGAAGTCTCTATTGAAGTAATTTTTGACTTGATGTGGTTATTTTGCCCTAATTTTATTTAAAAGTAACTATTTTGCCATATTTTTTGCCTCTTGGTCGCTTCTATCCCTGTAAAAGTAAAGGAGGACCTAAATAATTCTGATTTTATTGCGAGTTTAGAGGTTCGCAATGCTAAAATGAAAACTTGGTGTTGGGAAATTGAAAATTAACTAAGTATAACCAAGATGAATGGCCGCAAAAAAAAGGAAAATATGCGTGTTGGGAGGAGTGTAACTTTATCTTAGAACTCAGAACATAAAGCTTGAATCTTTGAAACAATTACCAAGAAAATGAAAATACAGACCAAAAGACACAGAAATAAGAACTTAGATAAAGAAAAGAGCAATTGGAAAGATGTTTTAGAATCAAAACATCGGAAATAAAAACTTGTATACTAAAATTTTCAAAAATATACCATTAAAAATTAAAAATATAAAATTTTGACTTAGAATTAAATTAAAACCAGATCCAAAACTCATAAGTAAAACAAATCTCACATAAAAAAAAAACTTATCATTCTGAGTTAAGAGTTCGAAATACATATATCAGAATATTGAACACAGAGCTCGGATCTCAGCACTGAGAACTCAGAAATAAGTACTAACATATTAGAGTTAAACACTCAACACTTGAATTTAAGAGCTAAAACTGTAGTACTTGGAACTCAAAATTCAGAGCTTTAAGTTAAAATGTCAGAACCAATGTGCATAAAGTAGAACTAAGAACTCGGAACTTGAATACTGAATCGAAATATCAGAATTCAGAAACCAATACCCACAGTTTGGAAATCTGACTCAGAACTCAGATCCCAAATTTACATGCAAATATTAGAATTCAAAACTTAGACATATTAACTAAATAATTCCTCAGAACATAAAACTCTGGTCTCCAAACTCAAATCTTACTACTCATAAATAATCAGAACTATGAACACAAAAATAAATTATAATTCATAACTTGGAACTCTTAGAAAAAAAGCACAGAACACGTGTACAGCATTGACTAGTCAAAACTCCGATTACAGAATGCAGAATTGAATACATAATTCAAACCTCAGAGGCCAGAATTCGAACTCAGAACTCAAAAATGTGAGCTCAAAACTTGATATCGAGATTACGGACCTGTAAACTTTGACCGAAAAGGATACTGGCTGGGATTTAAAATTAAAAACAAATTGAAATCAACACATCCCGGAAAGTGTTTTGTAGAAATACAAGATTCAATGCAGGTTACAGTAGTGGAGAAGAGACAGTTCCTTATTCATTGCTTCAGTAAGGTCCTTACATAGCTACACTCTACACTAGCGATTGTTAGTTCCATCAGCGATCACCAATAGTCGAATTGCCCAATCGTGAGTTTCAACAGTTTTGAATGTTTCCAATGGAAGCATTTTTAAAACCTTTTACCAATATAGTGTGCATTGTTGAGAGGTAAGTTAGAATTTAAAGTTCAATTCTTTTAAGATGCTTATCAGTCCAATTTAATTTCAAACCAAAACTCAATAAAACAACTAACCACACCAGCGTGGCGTGGCACTTGGGATTCCCCGGTTTCCGCATTTCAAATTAATTGAAAATTCATCCGATTCCATCGGAAAGCAATAAATCATTTCCGAAACGTCTTATTTGCGTCTTAGAATCAAATTAACATCTCATTCCATTAAGATATGAGACCGATTTAGCAAGTATGTACGGATGTCGTTCTCGGATGCTCCCCACCTTGCCCTTCAGTTCTCTTTGGCGCTCTCTGTGTGACAGAGACATTCCAATATATTGTCATCGCCTGAAGCATTCCATTGCACTGCATCGCATATCCCATACTATTTCGATGTGGTAGAGTAGGTATAGCATCGCACTTTTGCTGACAGCGTCAAATAAATCTTTCAACATGTTTGTTTTTCTTCCAACAACCGCCCGGTTCATTCATTGACAGCTTGGCCCAGAAGTTTGGATGAAGGAAGTCAGTTGTTGGTTTACTGGGGAAGAACGTAGGGGAAGTGAGGGTAAAAGATACTACTATCCGATACCCCCGGAAACCCTTAGTGTGAAGTCGATCCAAAAAAATGTCGATCCTACTAAATAAGGGAAACTAGTTGGCAGCTTCGGTTCCGACTTTGCTCCTGGAACGAAAACCGCACTCACTTTCTGGAACCACATCGCCCCAGTGGAAAAATACACAGCTGTCAATGAAGGGTTTTTATATGTGTTTGGGTGTCAGCGTGTGCGAAAGGAAGCGTTTGTGTCCCTGGATTCTCAGTACTTTCCCTTCTTCTCACAATAGAAGGGTTTCCGGTGATTTTTTTTTCAATTTTATTTATCTCCTCAGTTTATTGTGGAAAAACCCCGGAAACTGACTTTCTTTTCTGTAT
This sequence comes from Uranotaenia lowii, assembly GCF_029784155.1. Classification (NCBI taxonomy): domain Eukaryota; kingdom Metazoa; phylum Arthropoda; class Insecta; order Diptera; family Culicidae; genus Uranotaenia; species Uranotaenia lowii. Next base: position 260,046,547 of record NC_073693.1, read on the forward strand.
ATCACGATCATCATCATCATTGAGAAACTGTTATCAATGGCTTATACTTA
>NC_073693.1:260047096-260072096 GCF_029784155.1 Uranotaenia lowii
TGCTAGGAAAAGTCGTTCAGTTATGAAAGATATAAGAACTAAATTCGAGACGAATGTTGATAAAGTTGAAAGTTCAAGAAAAATGTACCCTCATGTTTGAAAGAGTTGAATTCATTAAGTCTCGATTGCTTCAAATGATTATCTATAGGGCGTTTACGTTTTACAAATGTATAGAAAAATTATGCTCAGAGAAAGAGGCTTTAAAGCATCTTCCAAGAAAAAATGGTTTTAAATTTCTGTGTTACGACGTAATGTTGTAAACAAATATTTTTGGATGAGTTAAATTTATAAGTCAATCAATGAGTACAGTGTGGAACAAAATAGAAATTTTTATCAATTCCTGTAAATTATATGAAGAATATGAATTGAATAAATAAAAAAAAACGAGTTCAAAAACATATTACACGAAGATACACGTTTATTTTGAAGAGAGCTTTTTCAATATTCGTGACTTGATAAAAAAAATGACACGTTAGATAAAAGCTTATTCATCTGTAAATAACGATGAATAAAAAAGTGAATTCAAGTCTTACATTCACCTGAAGCTTAATGGAATTCTTTAAGCAAGGCTTTGATTCATAATCAATCTTTCCCAATCCCCCCAAGCAACTTTTAATCTTTCACCTTGTCTCCAGTCCCAATTAAAGTCGTGCCAAGCCTTTGAAAGGCTATTTGTATGACTTACGTGGACTTTCCTCTACACTCCAACACATAAGGCAACTGCCATCGTCGTCATCATCCAGGCATTTGATTTATATTTTATGAAATTTATCCTCCTACTTGTCGAAACCATATCTCGTTACATTTGTTTGCAGCAAATATCTAGATGAGCCGACAAGAAAAGTGTACATATGTATGTTTCTTTGCTTCATGTAGCCAGAAAAGATTCCGGAAAAATGTTCCGACTATACAGGGGTTTCCCGGAAAAGTCTCACTCGAGCCAAGGTAAGCTGGAAAACTCTGGCAGTGTAAACTTGAGCCTCTTGGCCCACGAAATCCTTTGCAGCAGCATTTTGAAGGTGGAACAAACAACACAAAAGTCAACAAAAAAGGCACGGCACTCGAACTAGGCTTGTATGTATGCTAAAATTTATGTTTTTTTTTGCTTGCTTTCTTTCTCTTGTAAACTTTTCCCAGACCATCCATCATGTCGCAATCAAAGCAAAGATAAACTTACCCTGGAAAACCGGGGTGGAATGTAATCCGTTGGATCAACCCTTAAAGTTTTAAATTTAAAAAATAGGATCTCTTGTAAAATTTCAACTTCCGGTATTATTTTTCAATGTACTTGAATAAAATAAGGTTTTGTAACAAGAAACTTCAATTCTGTTTACAGATTCTGGGATTTGTTTTTGGTTAACATGATTGAGTCAAGGCACCTAAAGGGTTATTTCCTCAGAAATTTGTTCCTCTCTTAAATACTGAACCCTCATTGCTTTACCTGGAATGCCTTCTTACCCCTACGAATGTATGATGAGCGCGGAAACTGACACCGACTCATATTTCCTCGACTTTAGAGGATCTACAAATTTCTCTGGCGGGCGGCGCGGCGGCCCAGAGTTGCCATTCCAGTAAATTTTGTCAACAGTCCCAAACCATCCTTACCCCAAGAAATGTCGTCGCGGCGCGCGGCTTCAAAGAAGAAAAATATTTGACTAAGAATTCAGGGATGCTGCTACCTAGTTGAATTTCCTTTCTCATACATTGCAAGCACACAAGAAGACATGTTTGCGTCTCGTTTTTCTTCCGTCGTCGTCGCTTATCTTGTTCCATTCATTTGTTCGAGCTTTCGCCAAAAAGTTGGGCTTAACTTTTCTGGTTGGATTCAAACAAGACCAACTTTGACGCGATTATCTCGGCTTGTCGTCGTCGTCGTCCTCAGTCTTCGAATTTCCTTCCTGATGAACCTCTGATAAATGTTACGATGGCGAAGACGTAGACGACACAAACGCGTGAACATGTGAAACGCTCTACGCCTGTACGCTTCATGCAAGCAAGCAGCAGACGCGCACGGAGTTGTGCAAATACGTGCCGAAAAGTTTGGCTTTTGTTTGGAGTTAATTCTACAATGTATGTCTTGGCGAAAACTACACCACGTGAATGTGCAGTAATTTGTCGACATGATGAGTAATTTAAAAGATTCATTCGAAGGCGGAATGTTGAAGTTTCAATGAACGAAAATTCAGGTGGCGTAAAATAAATGAGACCGGATGTTCTTAAATCAAAAATACCCAAAAAGACATATGTCATCATTGAATGTCTTTACTGTCACGGGACTTAATTCAACCCAGAAATTTAAAAAATGGAAAAATTTTCTTAGGTCAGCCACTCAACATGCAGCTTAGAATGTTTATTATTTTGAGTAAAATTCCCTAAATTTAATCACATAACCGAAATATACAAACATTAGAATCTGCAGCAGGCCCTTGCGAAGGACCCGTCCATGAGTGTGTGTGTGTGTGTGTGTGTGGGGGGGGGGGGGTGAGGAATCTCAATTTGGCAAAAAATAATAACAATTCCAAAAATACACATTAAAAAAGGAAATGGATTTGCAACTTTATTTTAGTATCCATAGTTATCATACAAACTCCAAAAATAATAAGTTTAACCGATAAAATAAATCAAAACTTTCAAAATCAATCACAATAAAAGTTTCGATTCAATTATATTTTTGTGAAGTCATTTATGAATTTTCAATTTTTTTAAATTGATGTTTTCTATTCTAAATTTAAAATTTGCTTCCAAATGAGCAGTCTTATTTTAAAATTTAAAATAAATTTTCTCAAAACACAGACTTAGAAAAAAAAAATTGAATTCTTTAATAAATTTAAGACCATGTGAAACATTAACTATGATTAATTACAAAAAAAAAATGTAAATAATTGTTATTTATTATTCTCGCTTCTGTATCTTGAATATAAAAAAAATAATCGCGAATTGAAATATTAATTTTTGGTAAGGAGAAAAGGAGGTTTATGTTTTTAGAACACCAACCATCCATGATTGAAAAACATAGACAAATTTATCAAAAATATTTCTATAAATTTGATAAATTCTAAGTTCGGATAATTTCTTTGAATTTAAAAAAAAAATGTTCTAAAAAATTCGATAAATTTATTTGAAATAAAAAATTGAAGACAGAAAAGTTAAGTATTTAAACATTTAAGAAGTATTTTTTTCAAAAAAACACGTCTTCCCGTTAAAAAAAACTTGTCTATTTATAGAATTTATTGATAACTCAAAGGAACAAAATTTTGGTGCTAATGTTTGAATGATTGATTTGGTAGATTGAAGCTTCCTGAACTCAAATAATTTATCAAATTTGGACTATCAAATTTAGTTTTGGCGATTTGAAGTTTTAAAATTTGTCAAAGAAGTCAATCATTGATAACTGATTAACTCCTAAACCTACTTAAAAGAAAAAAAATCAATTAAATATTGTTAATATTCTTATGGTGATGCATGATCTGAAAAAATAATTTTAAACAGTTTTTTTAATTTGGAAAAACTTCATAAGGTATACGATTTTTTTACTTTACTGCAAAAGTTAAATAAAACAAATGATTTCATTTTATAAATTTGTTGAATCCTGCAAAATCATCAGATTTATGCTTTAAAAAATATCAAAAACTCGATTTGTTTAAAAAATAATTTAAAAATTCGTAAAATGAGGAAAAGTAAGCAAATAGAAAACTTCTATTACTTTTTTGCAGAACTGAAAATTTCATAAAGTCTTGAGGTAAGTTAGTAATTGATTTAAAACTTCTATTTTAAAATCAAATGTATTTGTTTGAAAGTTTCTCCAAAAACAGTGAAGAATATTCTTAAACATAAATAATAAAAGCTGATATAAAAATGTATTTTTAGATTCCGGGCACACGAGTAAGTCAAAATTGCGTTTTAAATTCATTGCACCTCGGTAATATGTAAATTTTTTGGCCTTGTGCAATTTATCAAAACCTTTTTAAATGTGATGTTGAGCATTAAGAAGGACAAGGAAAATATTTTATTTGAAGCTGATATTGGTATCTTGAAGACTGTTTCATATCATCATAACATTAGACACAAACAATTATTTTTAAATCAAAATCAACAAAAAAAAATCAGGGCAATAACCTGCCAAATTAAGTCTAAGTTCAGGAATAATCGACAGAAATCAAAACATTTTTTCATCATAACTCATCTCCAGATGTTAAATTGTTTGTTGGGCTTCCAAAAAAAATCTTTCATTAATATTTTTATAGAACTTGTTAAAAAAAATTGTTTTGGACGCATAAATCCAAAACGTTTCAAACAATTATTGTTTTTTTTTGTATTATTTGTCAAATAAAGAGACAAAGTCCGGATTTTTTTAATGTATTGACTTTCCGTGCAAACCCGGATTAAGCCTGACAATCTGGCAAATTTATTCTACTTGATTTTTGAAAGCATGAAATTAGCATTGCAGGGTGCATAAACATTTTCAACTTGTTTCAAATGGAACTTGAAACTTCGATAACGATGCTTTGAAACGGTGAATAAAACGCACGAATGTTGCTGATAAGAATGTCAATTCAATTAGAGACTCCTGTTTCCTCAGAAAATTCTAAACTTCAATTTGGAGGATTTATTATGAACCAAAGTTAGATAAAGCAACCATTCCCTAAGCCACGTTAAACAAACTTTTGAGTCACACTGAAAATATGCTTTTTCCAGCTTTTGACATGCATAATTACTACGACACTCAACTAACTGTATGTGTTAATACAGTTTCCATGGTGTAAGAACAAGACAAGATATTTCAAAATGCAAATATTCAAATTCTTTTGCCAACACTGCGATGAAATCGACTTTTGGTGTCGATAATGTCGTGATTTTACGATTCTTATGAATCTCAACTCAGAGATAATCCGAAAGTATTCTTAGAAACAGCCTTCCAAACCAGAAGGCCAAACCATCAGCAGCGCAGCCATAAATATTCGCGCTTCCTAAGCCACTTGAAGGTCTAATCCAAATAAACAATCAGCAGAAGCAGCCATGAAAATCTGCGCTTCCTTAGCCCTTTCCGTCTTTTCCCACCGGGAAGTAAAATCAAAACAAATAATCGGTAGAAGCTGCTTAAAAATCAGCGCTTCCTAAGCCAGTTCCGTCTTTTACCATCGAAAGGCCAAACCAAAAAAAATCAACAGCAACAGTTCTAAAAATCTGCGCTTCCTAAGCCAATCCGTACTTTTACACCGGAAGGCGAAATCGAGACAAACAAACAGCAGCATCAGTTTTGAAAATCTGCGCTTCCTAAGCCAATCCGTCATTTTTCCATCGGGAGGCCAAATCAAAACAAACAACCAGCACAAACTGTCCTCAAGGTCTGTGCTTCCAAAGCCAATTCCATCTTTTTCTACTGGAAGGCCAAATGAAAACAAACAATTAGCAGCAGCAGCCCTGAAAATCTGCGCTTGCTAAGCCAATAGACTGAGTCGATTTGGGCTCAATTTTGAATTTCTCAAACCCTGGGGTCTAAAAGGCTTTGTTTTGGACCAAAACTCATCCATAATTTTATGTAAAATTTTTATGTTACGTTTACATTACTAAATTTGAACTTTTAGGTTTGTATGGGAAAATTTAATATTTTATACTGAAAAATCAACATCGTTTTTGTTTCTTCTGTGTAACCGAGCCTGCTCATGGTATTTGTGCCAATTTCTAAAATTACTAAATGAAATTTTCCGTTAAACAACTATGTCCAAGACCGTTACTTCGTATCTTATTAGACAAAAAAGTTATTAGGTGTTGAAGGAGATAAGTCTTTTCGCACTGATAAACAATAAATTCAATTGACATCACTGCGGAGTGCCTAGCGAGGTATTGCGTGACTACTTTTCATGCAATACTTCGCGAGGTACAAGCAGTGATGTCAATTGAATTTTTCGTTAATCAATGCGAAAAGACATACCCCTGTTAAAGAGCTAATAACTTTTTTGTATAATAAGATACTACGGCCTTGGACAAAGTTGTTCAGCGGAAAATTTCCTTCAGGAATTTTTAAATTGGCACAAAAACCATGAGCAGGCTTGGTCACATAGAAGAAACGAAAAAGTTTAAATTTACTCATGTAAACGTAACTTAAAAATTCTTTAAAAAATCATGAATGAGTTTTGGACCGAAACGAAGCATTTTAGAATGCAGGGTTTTAGAAAATCAAAAATGACCCCAAATCGACTCAGTCTACTAAGCCACTCCATCTTTTTTTTCCATCGGACGCCAAAATAACAAAAAAAAAAAAAAACAATCATAGCAGCCTTCACAATCTGCGCTTTTCCAGCCTCTCCGTCTTATTAACCAGATCCGGAAACATTTTTTATCTGAGCAACAGCCTTGCAAACCTGTGGCCATATTACCAACTACGCTTTTGTCGTGATTTTACGAATCTTTTGAATCTTAACTCAGAGATTCACTCAGACACGTCTATCATTCGCAAGAATAGATCAATGACTAGTTTTGTTTTGATTGTTTTGACCAGTGTCACCGAAAACCCTTTATTTTACTCCATATTCAAAATATTCATTCTCCATTCTATAAATTTTATTTTATTTCTGCATGTCCTTCATCTCATCTCAACAGATAACTTAAATAAAATACCAAATACAAGTTCATCTAGATTTTAGTAAAAAGCAAAAAAAAAACTTCGTTTTGAGACTATTGATCAATAACACAGAACATAGGAAATGAAATTACCCAAGCTACCAAAAGCCCCTTAAAACGTGTTAGAAACAGCTTACTCAGCCTCATAATTGATCTGAAGTAAGTCCAATTCTGCTAAAAACTTAAGTTATGCTGATATTTTTGTTCCAAAACCACGTTTGAATAACCTTCTATTAAGCTTTCAGTGGCCTTCAAAAAAAATCAGCTTCAAAAAAATCGTAAAATAAGCATAAAATTCTCTCTTTTCTTATCAATTTCACCCTTGGGATCAATTCATATCACCTTCTCTTGATTTGTTACCATGATCAGGACATGGTGATGATGCCTTGCGCCCCATTTGAAACTTGACAAAATATGGGTTGCCGAGATTTGTCCAATTTGCTGCTCGTTTGCTTCTTTCCTACATTTCCTACATATATCACATCTAGTAATCAAATTATTTACTGAAAAAAACTTGTCCTGCTTGGGGATCGAACCTTGACCTTCTTCGTGGTGATAATCGAACAAGCTACCACAAAGCCACGTTGTTGTTTTAGCTGAAATGATGATCTTCCTCTGAATTTGCGGGCTTAAATTGTTTTTTATATAAGCAATATCTATTAGTTTTAACTATGCAAAGTCTAAAAGTTGGATTGGACCATTATGGTAATTGAAAATTTTTCACCAGCCGCTATGAATACTTTTGCCGAGCATGGAAATTAAGGTTGATGATGATTAAAAAAAATTGTTCCTATTTATTTATTTATTTATTTATTAATTCATGTAACGTAAGATACACATCTTTTAAGTTGTTACAATTTGGTTGATTCTGTTGGATCTACTAATACTAATCGTTCCATTTCTGCTCCTAATTTTATCTATGTCGTTGTTACTCCATGTATTCTTCCAGCAAACATCTTTTGAACTCTGATTTCCTTGTAATTAACTTTAAACTTGTGGGAAGATTGTTCCAATTAACAATACCTCGAACGAAGAATGATTTCCCGTAATAAGAAGAACTATGCGGAGGAATTAAAATATTTCGAGTGCGTGAATTTCTTAGAGAAGAGAGCAATGTTTTTAGGTAAACTGGCTTTCCTGAGCTGAGAATTTTATGCATTATCATGCATGATCGATACTTGTAAAAGTTATCAAAAGAACAGCCAATGAGAAGTTTCTGTAGATGGGAAACTCGAGAAAACCGTGATAAATTGAAGGTATATCTTACACAGGAATTAAGGGCTACTCGTAGTTTACTTAAAGATCTTTCTGAAGCGTTCAAGTAGATAAAATCACTATAAATAAACAAAGGAAAAACATAAGCTTTGAATAATTTTAGTTTGGTATTAACATCTAGATGTCTGGTTGTTAGGTTTAGTCTTTTAACAGCACCATAAATTTTGCCGCATTGAGCGTTCACATGTCGATTCCAAGCGAGATCACGATCGAAAATAATACCAAGGTTTTCGGCGTAATCTACAAATTGAATAACGTCATCATTTAAAGTAAGTTGTGGATAGCTAGAGAATGATTGTTGTTTTCCGAAGAACATAGCTTTTGTTTTAGAGGGATTGATTGGTAAGAGATTTGAGTTAGACCATTCAGTTAGTTTAGTGAGATCATGGTTTATTTTACCAAAGAAGGCATTCAAGTTTGTAGTTCGCTTTTCACAAAGATATATCTGCACATCATCAGCGAAAAGGTGTATAGAGCAGTGCTGCAACGCAGAAGGTAGATCGTTTATAAAGAGCGAAAAAAACAGAGGTCCTAAAATTGATCCTTGAGGAACACCTGATTTGATGGGAGCAAACTCAGAATAGCAATCATTAAATAAAACGGTTTGTAAGCGGCCTTGCAAGTATGACTGGACCAATTCAACTGCAGGCCTCGAAAAATTATATTTGGAAATCAACTTGTTGATAAATATAGCATGCGAAACACGGTCAAAGGCTTTAGCGAAGTCTATCATTAACAGTACAGCAATTCCTTTCTTATCTAGAGCATAGGCAATATCGTTATGCACCTTCATAAGCGCAGTTTCTGTACTGTGCGAAGGGCGAAAACCCGATTGAAATTCGTATAATATATTGGCTTGATTCAAATACTCTGTTACTTGACACTTGATAATTTTTTCAAAGATTTTTGAAGTTGCGCTCAAGATACTTATTGGTCTCAAGTTCGATAAATCATGAGCTTTAGTTTTCTTAGGAATAGGAATAACTTTAGAAACTTTCCATTGATAAGGAAATTTTGAGGTTTTAATTATGGTGTTGAATATATGTTTAAGAGCAGGTAGAATGTGTGGTAACGTAATTTTAATTAGTTTAATTGGAATTTCATCCATTCCCAATGCATCAGATTTTATTGAATAAACTGCGTTAATAATTTCGCTGCTTTCAAAATCCTTGAATTTGAAGCCTAGTGGATTATAAGGATAATGAGATTCATCAATGTCGATACTAGTAAAGTTTGATGCAAAGTAGTTATTTATTTCTTCAGCTTCAAAGTTGGATACAGCTAAGTTTCCTGAAGATTTCGACAACCCAAACTTTTTTAAATTATTCCAAAATGTTCTGGCAGGCAGATCAAGATTTATACGATTCTTGTCCCGGATAGTTTTTGCTTTAGAAATTAATGAATTCGCTTTATTACGCAGAGTTTTGTACTTATTTTTATCGTCAGCTGACTTCGAACGTTTCCAAGTATTATATGCTAAGTTTCTATTGATTATTGCGTGGTTTATTTCATGATTGAACCATTCATTTTTTCGAACCTTTTTAAATTTCAGAGGAAAGATCGACTCTTGAATTTCTAACAATAATGTGTTAAAATGGTGAACAAGTATATCTGGATCATCTATGCTCATGAAAACGTTCCAATCTACTTCGTTAAGAATAGCATGGAGTGCATTTTGGTCAAAATTTCTGTAGTTTCGGAACCAATATCCATCTGTTTGAACAGTTTTAGGAAAAGATAATGATGAGAAAATTAGGTCATGGTGTGAAACACCCGGTAATGAAATCTGGCTAAATCGGATTACAGCATCGGGAGAATCGGATAAGAGCAAATCAAGTAAGGAATTTCCAGTATTGTGGAAATATGTAGGTTCTTCATTAATGCAGGAAAAGTTGGTGCTGTGCAGGAAATCCCTAAAGTTCAGGATTCTTCCATTTTGTTTAAAAAGGTCAGTATTGAAATCCCCGAAGAAGAAAGCGCTATTACAAGTAACGGCAAATTGTTGTGCATGAGCTAGAAGCAAGTCAGAGCAATCTTTTTCAGGAGGGTTGTAGTAAAGGCCGAATAGAAGTTTGCGATCATTTATAAAAAATTCAGTGAGCATAAACTCAGTGCAATTTACTTCATCATTATCGGATTTCAAAAGAATTCTACACTTGAGGTTGTTTCTGAAATAAATGCAAACACCACCTCCGCGCCTGTTGCGATCGTTTCTAACCAAATTGAAACCCTCTACCGTTATTACAGCATCACTAACTGTTTCACTAAGCCATGTCTCAGTCATGAAAATTATGTCTAGTTTGGTGTTTATGAATAAATTTTTAAGTTCAATGAATTTGGAAAATTGGCGAGCGCAAAGGCTCTGAACATTAATGTGGCTAACATTCAGCATATCGTTACATAGAACGCTGTTAATAACAGCAATGGGTATATCATTGCTCGTCGAGGCATTACTATTAGGAACATTATCCATTAGGAAGAAGCAAGGTTAAGGAATCAAAGTTCAAAAAGAAGGCGCTAAGAAGAAACATGTTTGGAACGACAATCAACTCAGTACAATTCATTATAATCAAATGCTACTAGGATTATCAGTTTTTTGAAAGATGGAACGAAATTATCGTAATCAATTTTTTGCAAAATATAAATACTAATTGATGCTAATAGCCGAATTATGCACCGGTGTCATATGTTTGACCAACTGTTGAAAGTATTGAACAGGCATACAGTACCTTGGCGTAATCAGCGGGCGTTTTCTAGTATTCATCAGCGATGTGGGCAGCTCGACAACCTATGACTCCATCCAGGGCCCAAAGCAACACGAATACGGCGGAGTACTATTTTGTTAATTCCAATCTGTCGACCAGAATCAATCAGCAACAACGATAGCCATACATCCCCCAGAGTAACGTCGTTTGTCTTCAACGGTTGGGCGAAAATAAACAGCAGCTAGGAGGTGGGAAGATCAGCTAGTGAGCGGCACTCAAATGGATCTCATAGACCGTCGTCTTAGTTGTTGCATGCCACTCAGCTTCGGTTCGATCTCAAGAGCAGCGTATGGACTTTCGACGACGAGCGACGGCAGTATTTGGAGACGAAGTCTGTGGGTACCTACATGGGTACATCAATAGGAACAACTTACTACGGTGATGAGATTTGAGATATCTCTGGGATATCAGGTTACTCTCAGCATTACATCGGCTATATTGGCTCTTTTATGGACCCTTCAAACGATAGTAGCATAAATGTACGACGATGGGTTGCGGTGCGGCACTAGGTCTTCTATTGCGATGTACCTCTGGGGCGGGGGGTTCTCTCGATACGTCCTCGATGGAGAATAACATCAGATCCCAATCTCTGGCGGCAGCTTATGATGATGTACGCAGAACGTCGATGGCGAATAATAATAATGTGAGATGCGGCGTGTCGCGGGAATCTCACAAAAAGAGCACAGTATGGTAAGGTTTGGGCGTTTGGTGATGAAAGCTGATCTTGGTCGACGTGTGGCGGTGATGAAATGTATAACTGGTCAGAGATGGAAGTTGTCTCTCCGGAAAATCATCGGTTCGTTTGGATCTCGATCTCTCGGCGGCAGTATATGACGATGATGATGAAAAACGATGATGCGAGGTGCGATGATACTTTCGGAGTTGTCTCTAAGAAACTGTATCGTTGCAAGTAGGTACCTCTGTAGAGCAGCACATGGTGGTGGGACAACTGCTTGTATGATGATGAATCGTTGATCGTGGATGTATGGATGGATGGTGGCGATGAAGAGTGGTGATGGTGACTGGCAATGATGACTGGCGATGATGACTGGCGATGATGACTGGCGATGATGACTGGCGATGATGACTGGCGGTGATGACTGGCGACGATGAATGACTTTTAGGAGGGACAAGGAGTCACGGGATATCGAGGGAACGGAATCAGAGGAATGATGGAAGGAAAAATGAGAATGCTAGGAAAGGTTTTTTGTTTTTTGTTCTTTTTTTTTAATTATTGACTTTCAGGAGGGGTTTTGGATTCAAAGGATTGTAAGGATGGGAATCAAAGGAAGAACGGGAAGGAAGAGAATATTTTAATTGGATAAGGGTTTGTTGCAGATTGTAGAGAGATGGTCAGTGTTTGTAACGGGCACCATCTGAGTTTGACGATTAAGTTTGACACGAATGATTCCTTCTCTGGATTGCACCTTTTCGATTAGGCCTTGCTTTTTAAGTTTTAATGCCGCTGTTCTGATTCCCCTAGCGTGTGGGGTAAGATGTTCATTGATGTAGATTCGGTTATCAGAATCGAAGCCCACATTTCGCAGTGAAAGTGTACGCTGTGTGATGTACCTTCTGTAGAATTCGGACATTGAATTTTTCAAGGCAAACTCACACAAGATAGGTGGGGCAGTTCCGGAAACGATCGGCGACTTGGCTAGACGTTTGAGTTCCACTAGTGGGCAAGCGGTGTAGTTCAAGTGTTTGCTGATATTTTGGAAGATATTAACTAGATTTTCCTGGTTTACATATGGGATACCGGAAATGATGATTTCCCGACTTTTGTTTAATCGTTCTAAAGCTTCAGCCGACGAAAAAGACTGCTCACGAATTCTGTTGATCTCGGTATTAAGGAAAGTTATTTTGGCAAAACTCTCACTCTGAAAGGATGACACGTCTTGCTCGATGGTGTCGATCCGTTTTGCGAGTTCAGTGCGGCAGCTATCTATTTTCTCTTCCAGCCGGGAATGGGAATCGTTCATCTTGGCTTCGATTCTTCTCCACAGCTCATCAAAACTACCAATTGTGTCGGATCCGGCCATGTTGATATCCTCTCTGGAACGCTTTTTGGCTTGCGATTCGGCATCCACAAGTAAAGATGACGGTGTTGTTGAGCGAGTAGATTTGGACATTGTTTGATGGTTGTTGAATGTCGTAGTAACGATTTTTCTGAAGGGGGCGTCCGGAAGATAATAACACGCAGCAATATGGTTCGACGATCGACCACAAAAATTCAATTTTTAAGAATTTGAGGTCCATACACGCACGAAACTTCAATCGGAAGGGCTGTAGTGTTCACTCACGGTTTCTTTCAACGGGTTGAATTTTCCAATATAGGTATTATTTAGGCACAATTAACTAATAACCCTAGAGCACTTTCAAGCTTCTTTTAACTTAACATCCCTTCAGGAACGATCCCCTTTAATTTAATTTAAATTTAAATTTTTAATTTAGCAGGGTCATGCGCGGTCCTATGGGGGCTAAACCCCCCAAAACGGCAAAAAACCGTTACAAAATACCTCGAATTTCTATAAAAGCTCAGAACTTTTCCTAGTAGATGTGCTTTTAATTTGAAAAAATTCCACTCCATGGGAGTGTATATTCAAAAAAAAAGTTTATTTATCACTCAAACACCTCAACATTGAAAAAAGTCGATTAACCAAACTTAAGCAGCTGTTACTTGCAATTTCCTGGACCGAATTATACCAGATAACTTTTGTAGAGTTACTGAGAGTATTTACTTTGAATTTGCTGTGAATGAAGTGTAGGGATGACTATTTTTTATTGTCACTAATTTCCCTCATTTGCCTAAATTTGCATAAGCGTATTTTTGTTAAATTCTGAGCTTCGAAATACGTTTTTTATTTAAATGAAATGATAAATTTGAAAAATTTATACATTGATTGCCTTCACCATGCAGTTTCTTTTTTATTTGCTCAGATAGTAGAAAAGAATTAAAAAAAAATCCTTAAATATGCACGAAATCATGTGATTTGCAATATTCTATAATTTTCAGATATTTCTACCGTGTTTAATGGACTAACAGATCTTGGTCGTTCTCAGCAGTGAAAAAAGACCCTTTAAGTGTTGGATTACCTTTATAGTAAGAATTTGAAATTGTAGTAAAATTCTCCATCGGAGTGATCAATTTTCCAATAGGCGCTTAAGAAACAGTCTAACTTTCTAATCTTTCTTTTTGTCTTTTAGTCAGCAATATTTGACGAAACAATTTCAATCGTTATAAACAACAAGTGTTGATGCCGCATGAAATCTATTTTTGATGAAGTTTTGATAAGCGGTAGGTTCCCTGTAAGGATTATTTTTCGAATTTAAAAATATTTTCTAAATCGAAGGAAAATTATCAATTCGGAGTAGTGACAAAACATTCTAATGAAACTTCATTTGAAGAATAAAAAGCTTATACGTGGTTTTATTAGTTTTTTTAGAGTTGGTTAATTGAGAATTTTTAAACTTCACATAATCATATCAGGTGTCTCATGCTAAATTCATTTGAAAATCTAAAGCCGCGAATTTTTACTTGCGTTTATAAGGAATTCAAAAATAAGACTTGAGGTTCGAATCATGGTTTACCATCTTTAGATTCTTTTTCACGATTTTTTTTTCACCCGCAGTTTTTCATCATTCAAATTTGAATTATGGAGCTTCAAATTTTTAAATTAAGATCTGATTCTATTTAATACTATTTTGATCACATCAAAAATTCATATTATGGATGAGCCTGAAAAAAATTCAAGTACCTACTGCCAAGCAGAAATCGGCATTTTTTGAAAAATCTTCTCAAGACTAAATTGAAACTTATGCGTTAAAATACAAAAGATACCAGCAACAATAAGTCGAACGGAGAGATAGCGTGTTATAACTTTTGCGTTCCTTAGGAGTTTTAAAAGCCAAAAAGGAAAAAAAAGTATCTATAAAAGGTGTTTCAATATGAAGGAATTGGAGTTTGCAATAGAGATTTACATTCATCTCCAAAGCCGTACATTTACAATTATATAACACAAGAAAAAAAAATCACATTTGACGTTTTTAGGGTTATTGAATACAAATTTGTATTTTTTTTATCTATCAGCTCTTGTTTCCGGTATAACTTTTGTTAATACAAGATAAAATTCATTAGACAAATTTGTGCACTTTTAAGAAAAAATTGTAAAACATCAAAAAGATTTATAAAAAATATTTTCACTTAATAATCAACGTTCATGAAGACTGTGAGGGAGGGCCGTAGGAAGTACCGCATTTGTAAGTTCTTTAATATAAACAGTAGCAAAATTCACTAAAGCTCTGCTTTAAATTTGTTACTTTGTACTTGAATTCTATTCCGTTAAATAGGGTGTAAAGAGGCATGGAGGCGAAACGCAAATGGAAAGAGTTGTTGTGATCCGAATATCAAGCAACCTACACATTGTTTTCTACTTTCAGGCTTCCAGGACCAAAACGTCCTCTAGTTTATTGCGTAAAAAAATAGAAATTCAATTTACTTCATGTTGCTTGAATAAATAGAAAAAAAACGTTATAAAATTACCAAATTTAATTTTACGTGATGTGTGTGCCTACAAGGTTGGTATATTGTGAAGAACTCTTCCAGTATGATTTTGGCAAAAGAAAAAGAAAATTAATCTAAACAGCCTTGAAAGATGACACATTTTAACAAAACGAAAGTGTTAAAAATCATCCAAGATTGTGGAAAAAAATTAAAAACTGAAGAAGATTTCCTTGAAGGATAAGGCTACTAGCTTTCGCAGGAAGTCTAGAAATAAAAATCAAAATTTTATTTCGTTTTTTTTGCCCCTGGAGTTAGACATAACCATTAACATTTCTTTAAATATAAGTGTGAGTGATAAAAAAAAGTTGATTTCTAGGGCTTGCAAAAATCAAAAAAAAATATCTGCAATGCGAAAAAGTATGCAGTAATTTGCCTTCTGAATGATGGAAGCTAAAATGAACGAATTTTTAATGTTCAGAAGTTCTTAAGTACAGGAAATTTTCAATAAACAAGCAACTGTCCCATTTTGCTGAAGAAAAATAACGACTCCGAATTTAGATAAAAAATCAGCAATACCAAAATATTTTTATCCCACTTGCGAATATGAATTCAAATGTGAAAAAAAATGAAAAAAATGAAGTAGGGGAAAGGTTTCCTAAATGGGCCTATCGGGTTAAATGACCCTACGGCTGTTTGGCGAAATGGCTGACTAGACAGCTTATCGGACCAATGCATTTTGAGGGTGACACGCTTAGAACATAAGGCAAGAAAGAATTTTATGAATTTATAAACTCAAAAAAATTTAAAAAATCATACAAGGTTTTGATACATTCTGATGTAATATTTCGACTTTTAAAAATTATACGTAAACAAGTTTAAAACGAAAGCTAGGATGGTTTTTGTTTCTAACTCAAATGAACTTAAGAAATTAAACATATTTCTGCTTTTGTGGACGTTTAATAATGATTATTTAGTGGAATAACAGAGTGTTTCTGTATGCCCCCATCGTGTTTGTAAAATGCCTCCATCCTAAAATAACAGGTTAAATAGAATAATTAAATGATTTTTATCACTGAACCTTCAAATCTGAGCTCTGAATGACATCTTAAGAATAAATTGAAGATCTAAAGACAGATTTGATAAAGTTTTTCTCATGGATGAACTGTCTCCATAGTATGGCAACCCTAACTTTTGTTTTATTCAACAAAATTATAAAATACATAATTTTTTATAAAGCTTCAGCTTTGTCGTACGGAAATTATTACTTTCTAACAGTTTCAATGGAATTTTACGGTAATATTGCCCAAAAAACAGAAATTTTGTTCAAAACATAAATAGGCGCATTTAGCCCGCACGGTTTGAGGTTCGGCATTTTAGACAACACTTACGATAAAATCGTTTTCTTGGAAACAGAAGAAAATTTTAACATAAAAATTACTCCATTGTATAGAAAACAGATGCCTACACACGTGTATATAGTTTTTGTACACATATTCGACGTGATATTTGATTAAATCAGTGTTCTGCTTAATAGGCGCATATAGCCCGCTCCTCCCCTATCTTATTCTTAGTTTTCACTTCAGGATCACCATTTCGAAGCGTAATAGTTTTTGAATTTTGTATAAGAATTCTTTTAAATCCCGCTTAAAAAAAAGGTATAAATTTTTTTTTGCGTGATTTAAAAGAATTGAGTACTACTTAAATCTATATATATAAAAATGAATTTCTGTCTGTCTGTCTGTCTGTCTGTCTGTCTGTCTGTCTGTCTGTTCCCTATAGACTCAGAAACTACTGAACCGTTTTGCGTGAAACTTGGCAGGTGGGAGTATTGGAGGCCGGGGAAGGTTCCTATTATGGTTTGAGACCCCTCCCCCTAACAGGAAGGGGGGGAGGGGCCTCCCAAACAATAGACAATTTTTTGTATGTCTCGAGAACCAATCAAGCAAATGGTATCAAATTTGGCATGGGGTGGTATTTGGGGACGGGGAATATTTCTATGAATATTAGGTACCCCTCCCTCCTCTAAGTGGGGTGAAAGGAAGGAGGGAGGGGGACTACCTTATAATTTTTCATATAACTCGAAAAATAATCAAGATATTTGAACCAAATTTGGCATGGAAAGGTATTTTGATACGAAAAATATTTCAATGATTATTTGAGACCCCTCCCTCTTTCCAGTAGAAAGGGGGAGGGGGCCTCTTTCATATTTTTACACACATAACTTTAAAACTAATAAAACAAATGGAACCAAATTTGACATGGGAGGATATTTGGATACAAAAAATATTTCTATGATTATCTGGGACCCTTCCCTCTTTCCAGTAGGGAGATATAAAGGGGGGAGGGGGCCTTTTTTATAATTTTTTACATAACTCAATAACTAATTAAGCAAATGGAACCAAATTTGGCATGGGCGGGTGTTTGGGAACGTGCCATATTCTTATGATTGTTTGAGACCCCTTCCTTTTCCAGCGGGGAGAAAAGAAAGAGAAAGGAAAGTTTCATACAGTTGTTACTGCATAACTCAAGAACTACAACAGCAAATGGAACCAAATTTGGCATGGAACGATATTTGGATACGAGAAATGCTTCTATGAATATTTGGTATCCCTCACTCCTTCAAAGAGGTGGATGAAAAGGGAGAAGAGAGGTCTCTCTTACAATTTTCAGTATAATTGGAGAGTTGATCGATCAAATTGAACCATATTTGGCATGTGAGGGTATTTGGTTACGAGAAATGTTTCTATTATAAATTGAGGCACCATCTTTTTTAGCGGAAAGATATAAAGGGAGAAAGGGGGGCTTCCATACAATTTTTTTGCATAACTCGAGAATTAATCGAGCAAATGAAACCAAATCTAGCATCAAAAAGTATTTGAGTATGAAAAATAATTTTTGTCAATTCCTTTCTTGCAGTAGGATGATAGAATTGGGAATATAGGAAGGGAAAGGAGACTTACATTTAACTATTTTTTTTACAAAATCCGAGAAATCGACAATACTTAACATGGAAAATAATTTTGGAATGATTCTATGATTATCTGACACACTTTCAGTGAGTACACAGCAAAAAATAATTCAATTTACACGAAACCTAATTCCTAAACCGATATAAAAATCAACGACATAAACTGAAATCAAATCTAATTTTACATTGAAAAACATACAATTTCATACAAACTGCGAAACATTTATTTTTTTGTGTTCAAAAACTCATTTTCGAGTGCCGCGCAGTAAAACTGTTAGAAAGGAACAAAAAATTACATCGTCTAAATGTGATTCTACTCTTCCCGCACAGTTCATAACTAAAAAACCGTGAACCAAGTACAACTTGCCGCGAAAAGTTCAAATAAACGCGTCGGTGCTCTTTGTTTTATTGGAATCGGTATGTCTGTTCAGTCCAATTATTTGCATCGCTTTCAATGTAAAATTAACTGATTCAATTTTTGCTGTGTAGGTACAAAGGAGGAGGGAGGTGAGCCCAATACAATTTTGTTAGCATAAGTTCTCAATTTATGCTAACGAAGCCAACAAATGGAAACAAATATGACATGGAAAAGTACTTGGTTACGAGATATGTTTCTACGATTGTTATAGACCTTTACGCTTTACAGTGTAGAGAGGAGAAGAAAGGAGGACATTGTTTACATTTTGTTGTAAAGCTTAAAAACTATATTTAATATAATAAGATTTTTGGGAACGAAAAAAATGGGTATGATTATTAAAGATCACGACCTCCATTCAGCAGGAGGTGAAGGGAAGGACAGGGGAGGGGGCTCTCTTATCAGTTTTTTAGCATAAATCCAGAACATTTCAAGCAAAAACAACCATATTTTATAAGGAAGATTGTTTGCGTACGATTAATTTGAAACCCTCCAGACAGATTAACATTATCAGATCTTTAACACAAATTAGAGCAAGATTCAAAACATTAGTTTAAGTTATCTTTGTGTTGCAATTCGAAGCTCCAGCTGCAGCTCTCATTTGATAGCGGTTGCTTATGAATTATGTTATAATTTGATTTAAAATAATGCCAACAAACCAATTAAAATTTGAATAATTTTTGAAAATATAATTTGATTTTGAAAGGTGTAGCAAAGCACACCGGGTCAGCTAGTACTTCTATAAATATCGAATAAAAACTCTGGATGGTTTTTAATTTAATTTAGTTTTTGATATTTAGAAAATTATTGTGAGTTCCAAAAATCATTTATCAAATTTTGGAGGAAATGCTGGACTAAAATTGAAGGATTTTAAACCAACTTTTCATTTCAAATTTTCAATGATAATTCGAACCGAAGATCGAAAATTCCAATCTAGAGACTGAATCCGAAATATGAATACAGAAAAACAGATTTTGATAAAATGGAACTAGAACCTCTGGAATGAGTTTTATCTCCTTCAAAGTTTAATGTTTAAACAAGAATTTCTTTCTTTTCTGGACCCTCATGGGGGAATTTAAACCCCGAAACCCCCCATCTCTCCCCGTTGCTTCGGCCATGCTGTGAGTAATTTTCCATGACTTCTGAGAGAAAAAAATTAAGTAAAAAGTAAGTATGTTTCCTTTTTTTTGGGAAATTCGGGAATTTTGAAAACATTTTAAACTAAAATCAATCATGGATATTTTAAATACACAAGTGTTATGTTTGTTGATAAGTTTAACGGCCTTATCGGTAAAAAGTGAAATACTTTAGAAAAATTATAACATATCAGAGTTTCACCATCAGTTTGAAATTTCTAGCAATGATTAACTAACACTTATCTCAAATGGTTGCCTTTTCTAACGTATAGTTGCAAAATAAGAATAATTGAAATTTAGTTTTTTGCCTAGCGCTGATATTCAGATGCTCAGGAAAAAAAAATAACTTGAAGAGTCTTTTCTACATTTCAATGTCTCAACAACATGTGTATTTTTTTCATTTAAAAAATTAATTCTTCAAAGAGCTTTGAAAGTGACAATTTTAAAATAACAGATAAATAAATTACGATTATAATTTTAAACAAAATTTTTTCGCAGTGATTATTATAGATTCGCAGGTTGTTTTATCAAAGGATGTATAAGTTGTGTAACTAGAAGGATGTTAAAATAATAATGAAGTTAAAATGTTAAAATAATTATTTATTTAAAATTTTCATTTTTCGCAGCAGGGTAGCAGGGTAGAACCAATATGGTTTTCGTCTGTTTTATCGTTCGCCAACTTTAAGCTATTTAAATCAGATGTAAAACGTTTACAGTTGATCCTAATTATACAGGCAATGCATAGACGAAAACCGAGAAGTAAAGGAATATATAATCAATAGGGGAGAGTGGCGATACTTGATCCCTTTTTCTTATTTTCACCATATCTTTTTGGAAAAATTTAGCAACTCGCATTTATTACATTTTCTGACAGCGTGTAACTTCAAGTTTCTATGCTCCTTAAATCAGAACGATACTTGAACCCGTAGATGAACTAGAAGCATTTTCGTGGGAGTGAAAAAATTGCGATATTTTTTAAGTTAGGGGAGACTTGATCCTTTATTCAGGAAGCCCTAATCCATGGAAAAAATCAAACAAAACCCCAAGATAGAATGTTAATTGACTATTTTGGTCATGTTTGTTCTCATTTCACAATCTACAATTGTCAGAAAAAAAATTCTATAGCTTATTCTCAACCCTTATTTCATTGCATACTTAAGGGCGCAATTTTTTATAAACAAGAGAAAATCAATTATTTTAGCCCTTTTATTCAGATAATTGATGGATAAATATTAGCTATTGGATAAATATTAGTAATCTCGTAATCAGCAATGACCACGATTAATTGAGAAGAAGAATATACGGGGATCATTTGTACCCAAAATCAACATTTTAGAAAACGTTTTCTGGAAAAAGTTGAGAGTTTTCCATCGCTTTGAAAATCTTGTTTTTTGAAGTTCATTTTACGCTCGAAAGATTGATGTATTAGAATAAATATTTTTATTATAATATTTCTATGTTAGGAACATTTTAAAATGATGAAAAAAGATCTTCAAGTCACATTTTGTGAAATTTTTCAAACAAAGTTCAATAACCCAAAAACTTATTTCGTTAAAAATTTTTTGAGCATCAACCATTGCTGTTTTATTCCATTTGGCACATTTTTCTAGAACATTTGATCTTTGTACGACATTCCAGTTTGGAGATATAGCTAAGGAATCAAGTATCCCCAGGGATCAAGTATCCTCATTCTCCCCTACCTATATGTTTTTGATCAATCAGTGTTGCTACCGTCGTCAGAGATGAAAAAGTAACTACTGTAATTTTTTCTTTAAAAACTTATCAGATCTGTTAGTAAAGGAAGCTTCAAATAAAGTTATTATCAATTCTTTCGCCTTTTTCTGGAGCTGGAAGCCAATAAATCGCGTGTTTAAATTACTTCAAAAATGGTACTTGCGTGCTATCATATCGTGCAAACCGTTACCAAAAGGAGAACACACCCACATCGCCCTTTCCACCGAGGTAGAAGCAGCCAGAAGATCCGTGACCCGGGTGATGGAAGCTGAAGGTACTAGATTGATGATGATTTCATACATACTCTACTCACCAGGTACCACTGTTCCTTGAAGAGCGGATCCGGAAAGATGTTCTGCGCTCCGGAACTGCCGGTGTCCCGATAGTTGAGTCGCACCGAGCCAGGCGCGATCGAACGCGGATCCGGAAAACGGATAAAGTCGTGATCGAACGTCGAGTAGTCCCGTTTCCGGCGAACTTTTTCGTGCTGCTGCTGCATCCATCGGACCTAAGACAGAGAAGTAAAAAAAGAAGGAAAAATTGAATTAACCCAATAAAGTCAACTGTAAGTGCAGTGCATTGATTTTCTGTGGTCGAAAATCTCTCTTCAATCTTAGCAATTCGATATCCTTGAAGGGCTCCTCTGAAAGGACTTCCTTGTAAGCAAACCGAATTGGAAAAGGGCACAGTTGTCGGCCATTGAAAAATACTAAAAAAAACATACAACCATTCATTATGTGTTAAAAATACTAAAGAATTTGCAAAAAAAAATATCAGAACAATACCTGATTGAGTAATTAAATTTAAAATAAAAAAAAATAGAGGCCTTCTTCCATAATTTCCCCCACAAATTTGAAAGCAAATCCCAATCCCACAGTGCCCTTTTCTTCTCAATTGAACAATCATCGGCAGGACCACCGATTGGGTTCGTTCCCATCGAGATAAGATAATTTAATTCAAGTCGATGGGAAAACCGGCACCCGGGCGCTCGCTTTTCTTGAGGCCCTCTGTGTTTTTCACTTCATGGTGCACGAAAAACATTCGCCTTTGTCCGGTTGCCGGGAGTTGTTGCTAGTGCTTCCAATTTTGAGCCTGAAAGAAGGAGCAGTTGTAGAAAAGAAGAAAAAAAAAACGGGAGAAGCTTCCAAAGTGATGGACAAACAAAATTTTCTATGAAAACGGGGGATCCGTATTCTTTTCTCTTATTCATTTTTTACCGGATTTTTGTGCTTTCTCTCATTTTGATTTTATTTGCCGTACCTCACTGTTTGCCTTCCCGAAAGAAGGAGTTTTCCAAAGACCACTTGTGATTGATAAGAATCTTTGCTTTGGCAACCTGTCACTTAGAGTTGGAAAGCATTTCCCGGTGGGGGATGGGAGTAAAATACCTACAAGGTTTAAAATATTTCAGTTTAATGGTAATCCACCAAACAGTTGAGAAAATTTATTGAGCATGAACATGTGGTTTCAAATTTGAATGCTGTTAATCTTTGAGAAAACCCGAACATCAAAACGAAATTACTTTTGATTTATTGACTCTCAAATTATGATAATATGTACTACATTATGATAACAAATTTCGTGCTTTTTAAGTTTAAAAGGTGGCCAAGAAAATAAGTTTCGTTGCCTACTTGCAGGCGTTTTACCAATAAGGATATCAAATATTGTATTAAAAAAGTTAAATTTTCGAGAAGTTTATCTATAACAAACGAATTTTTGCCATGTGGCATAAAATTTTGTTTAGCACAAATTTTGCAAAAGGATTGGAGACTTGCTTTTTCCAAGTTTCCATTGAATTTTCATATATTATGGGAGTTGTTATTTCCATTGAATCAGTAAAGAATGAGGATAAACATTTCAAAATCATCTATAAGCACTTGATGATTTTCTAAAGACAAGAAGATTAATTTTTGATCAAAAATATGAACAACACACCATTGCAATTGATGAATTTCACACTTAGACATTCAAACACTGCAAAGTCTTTTTTACAACCTTCATCTTGACTATCTGGGATCCTCGAATAATAGGTTTTTGTTTGACTTATTAATTGATGATTTTTTTTTTTATTTCATGTAACAAATAATCAAGACTTGAACCGATACATAAATTCTAATTGGTTCACCATCATGCATTAAGGATTAAAATATATTAACTTGGAGATCGATTTATGTGTTGATTTTGATAAGAGATAAATTCTACTGATCTTTTATTTACTACCAGTTTTTTCCTGTGTATCTTATATCTGAATAAATTCAAGAAGTTTATTTCTTAAAAATTTCTTTGGAATAAAGATAGAATGTATGTATGTAAGAATGTATACCTGAACCCTATATTCGCTGATCTTCAAAAGTTGTTTACAAACATGAAAAAAAAATGAAAGAAGTTTGAGAGTTGTAAGCCTTATGGAGAAAATAAATCAAAATTCTGATATCATATCTCAGGTTAAGAATGCCAACAATAGCATTTCGAGGATTCAGTTGCTTTGCTAAATATGGAAACAATCAAATATTTTATGTGCAGTAAGAAGCAAGTTTGGAAACTCAAAACTAGTTTAAAAGAAAGATCAGATTCCATATCCAAAGCTGTTCGGGTCAAAACCTATGACCCGAAGCGCACATTTCATACATCTTTATCATCACTCCAATATATTGATGAATTGTTAATTTTGACAGACCAAGAATGTTCTATGAAAATAATGATCAAATTTACGACAAAAAAATTAAAACTTGAGTTTTGAAAATCGGTTATTGGGAAATGAAATACAGCAGAGCAAAGCCAAAACTGGATGTCGTTTTTTTAAGTAAGATTTTTTTCCTACCGGAAGATCTGTGATAGCGATCAAAACTTTAATTGGACCCCAATATTCTATACATTGAGGGATAGCTGGATTCTTTAAAATTACGTCAGAAGTTACGAATATTTTAAAAATAAAATTGATTTTTCGGACTTTTTACTTTCCAAACCAGTTTCTGATAATTTTATAAGGCGGCATCCATAAATTACGTAACGCAAAAAATGCACTTTTTTGACCCCCTCTCCCCCGTATGTCACAAATCGTAACGGTTCGACGAACCCCCCTATGAAAATTACGTAACGCTGATATTTACCCCCCCCCCCTCCCTCCCATCTTCTCATGTTTTTAAATACTGGTTTTCGCAGGTAAAATAAAAATTAACATAAAATTTTTCAAAGTTCAAAACGGAATTAACATCTATCCAAATCGCTTCTTAGTACTTATTTATGATAACTCTCTGAAAAAATAAATTGATTGTCTTATTACGAGCTGCTCTGTGTTTGTTAATTGATGATCTGCCTTGTTTACTTTAATTTGTTCAAGAATCATAACTTGTTATGCAAAATATAATCCACTTAATATTCGTCGTGATGATTAAAAACAGCATTTTTTAAATCTATTGAGAAAAAATAGTAAAATTTCCGTCTTAAGGTTGACTTGAGTTCTTGTATTCAATACACAAAGAAAAGGTTACAAATGCAGTTTCAATCATGTTGAAGCTTACAAATTTTGGTTTGCTTATCATTCTGCAAAAAATGCATGACATCATAATAGCTGCGGTTAAA